>NW_026664825.1:0-1759 GCF_009828535.3 Hylobates moloch | reverse complement strand
TTTTTTTTTTCTTTAATTACCAAGGCATGATGGTGCATGCCTGTAGCCCAGCTACTTGGAAGGCTGAGGTAGGAGAATCGCTTGAGCCCAGGAGGCCAAGGCTGCAGTGAGCCATGGATGCACCACTGCACTCCATAGCTGGGTGACAGAGTGAGACACAGTATCAAAAACAAACAAACAACAACAAAAAGTATTTGTTTTAGAAAAAACATTTGGTGAGGTTCGGGCTTAAAAATCTATTATTCTAAAATATTCATAAATATTCTCTAGTAATGATAAGATTAAAGTGATAAAGACAAATTTTTTTCCTGTGCAGTTCCATCTCTCACCTTCCCGTAATTTGTCTGTCCCATCCGGCTTCCAAAGGAAATTATTTACAAAATAATGTCTGCATCCTGGGTCCATATATCTATTGCCTATGAGGAGAGCATTTAAGATCTGAGCCATCTTCAAGTCCCATACTTTGTGTATAGCTCTCATGTTTTTGCAGGTTAAGTAAGTTTGTATACCCTTTCTCTTATTAATCTGTGTATGGTCAGTTCATTTCGGGTAATCTTCAGAGGGTGAAAGGGGAAGCTTTTCACTTCTACTGTGACAACCTTCTTACTTATTCAATTTTTTAGTTTATATCAACACTGTTACATACATTTACTTTTAAACAAAATTTTGCATCATTACACTTAAAATTTTATTTACCTTTTAAAAAGGAAATTAAAAATAAATTTAAACATTATAAAATTTTATGTAATAAAAATAAAATAAATGATTTATATAAAAATTAATCTGACCTGTGAGAAACACTATCCAGAGGCCAGGCGCAGTGGCTCACGCTTGTAATCCCAGCACTTTGGGAGGCCAAGGCAGGCAGATCACGAGGTCAGGCGATCTAGACCACGGTGAAACCCCGTCTCTACCAAAAATACAAAAAATTAGCCGGGCGTAGTGGCACGCGCCTGTAGTCCCAGCTACTGGGAGAGGCTGAGGTAGGAGAATGGCGTGAACCCGGGAGGTGGAGCTTGCAGTGAGCCGAGATCGCCGCACTGCACTCCAACCTGGGCGACAGAGACAGACTCTGTCAAAAAAAAAAAAAAGAAAAAGAAAAAGAAAAACACTATCGAGAGAATAAAAAGGCAAATCCCAGACTGGGAGTAAAAATTTACAAAAGCTATATCTGGTGAAGATATATTTGTTATCCAAAATATACAAAGAACTCTCAGGACTCAATAATAAGAAAACAAATAGTCTAACACAAATGTAGAGATCTGAACAGACATTTCACCATAGAATACAGATGGATGATACATAAGCACATTGAAAGATGTTCAACATCATTCATCATTAGGGAAATGCAAATCAAAACCACAATGAGAATCTGCTACATGCCTATTAGAATAGCTAAAATTTAAAAGACTGGCCATACTAAACATTGGTGAGAACACAAAGGAACTGGAATGCTCATACACTGCTGCTGGAAATACAGCCACTTTGTCAGTTTCTTTAAAAGTTAAACTGGCCAGGAGCGGTGGCTCACGCCTGTAATCCCAGCACTTTGGGAGGCCAAGGCGGGCGGATCACGAGGTCAGGAGATCGAGACCATCCTGGCTAACACGGTGAAACCCCGTCTCTACTAAAAATACAAAAAATTAGCCGGGTGTGGTGGCGTGCGCCTGTAGTCCCAGCTACTCAGAGAGGCTGAGGCAGGAGAATGGCGGGAACCCGGGAGGCAGAGCTTGCAGTGAGCCGAGATTGCGCCACTGCA
>NW_026664824.1:0-1759 GCF_009828535.3 Hylobates moloch | reverse complement strand
AAAAAAAAAAAAAAAAGATCAGTGGTTCCTAGGGGTTAGGAGGGAGGGAGGGATGAGCAGGCAGAGCACAGGGCATTTTTAAGGCAGTGAAACTGCTCTGTATGATACCGTAGTGGTAGAGCCATGTCATTCATTGCACAGTTGTCAAAACCCATAGAATATACAGCACCAGCAGTGAGTCCTAATGTAACCTACGGACTTGGGTGATAATGACGTGTGAAGAGGCAAGGCGGGTTCATCGGTGGTAACGAACAGCCACCCTGGTAGTAGGGAGGGCAGGAGGTATGTAGAGAACTCTGTGCTTTCCACCTGATTTTGCTGTGAACTAAACAGCTCTAAAAAATAAAGTTCATTAATTAAAAAAAAAAAAGGGAAATGGCCACTTGCAAAGCACTGCGTGGAGGGCCACCCATCCCAAGCAAGTCAGCTAGAGTAGAGGCAGGAACCAAACAGCTCTATGCAGTTCTGGATGAGAAGCCCCAGGCACCACCCCCTCCCTGCTCCCGTGTGGGACCCAGTGAGGACCTCCTGTGCCCGGCTGCAGCTGCGGAGTGTGGGAGTGTGCTCTCTACAGCAAACCAGCCATGAAGGCTGCACACCTTCCTGTTTCTGCCCAGCCACACCACAGGGCACTCAGCCCTTTTCCTGAGCACTCGAAGCTGCGTTTCCTCGAGCTCCTTCCTGTTTAAGAACAGGAGGGGAGTGGCGGCTCGCTTGTGCACCACTTTCCAGGGCAGTGGTGTGCGGGACACCCTGCAGCGCCTTTGGCTCCTCCTCTGGGAATGAGGCGTGGTTTAATCCGCACACCCCTTACCATTAGAGTCTGCAACTAGTCAAAAGGTGAATCTGGCCGGGCACGGCAGCTCATGCCTGTCATCCCAGCACTTTGGGAAGCTGAGGCAGGAGGATCGCTTGAGCCCAGGAGTCCAGACCAGCCTGGGCAACATAGTAAGACCTCCTCTCTACAAAAAGTAAATAAAATTAGCCTGGTGTGGTGTCATGTGCCTGTGGTCCCAGCTACTCAGGGTGCTGAGGTAGGAGGATCACTTGAGCCCAGGAGGTTGAGGCTGCAGTGAGCCAAGATCATGCCACTGTGCTCCAGCCTGGGTGACAGAGTGAGACCCACCCCCCTTTTTTTTTCAGACTGCGTCTTGCTCTGTCACCCAGGGTGGAGTGCCAAGTTCAAGCAATTCTCGTGCCTCAGCCTGCCAAATAGCTGGGATTACAGGCACCCGCCACCACACCCAGCTAATTTTTGTATTTTTAGTAGAGGCTGGGTTTCACTATGTGGGCCAGACTGGTCTCAAACTCCTGGTCTCAAGTGATCTGCCCACTTTGGCCTGCCAAAGTGCTGGGATTACAAGTGTGAGCCACCCAGCCCTGAGTGAGACCCTTTCTCAAAAAAAGAAAAAGAAAGAGAAAAAAAGGTAAATCTAAGAGGTGACCAATAGGGGAATATATTTGTCGAGTCTCCTCACCTCAGCACTGTTGACATTTGGAGCAGCATAATTCTTTGGTGTGTGCGGGGAAGGGGGGGCTGTCCTGTGCATTGTGGGGTGTTTAGCAGTATCCTTGGCCCTACCCGTAAGATGCTAGTAAGCATGTCCCCTCAACTCCCCAGTTGCAATAACCAAAAATGTCTCCAGACATTGCCAAATGTCCCCAGGAAAATCACTCAGGTTGAAGTCACTAAATTATATGTGTACACATATAATTACACATGCATACACATCGCGTACACACACACACACACACACAC
>NW_026664823.1:0-1759 GCF_009828535.3 Hylobates moloch | reverse complement strand
GGTATACTACACTAGGAAGAATGGCAACTTAAGTCTGCTCAGTTATCAATAAATTAGAATGTTGATTACTGACACATGATCTTAAGATTGTTATACTATGAAACATATTGTGAATCCTATCTGAACGTGTCCCTCATTTAAAAGTCATGAAGGTCATCTCCTAGACTTCATAAACACGAACAGAGGTAGGTTGACAGTCAGTAGCTGAGAGAGACATACTGAAGCAGAGCAGGCATTCACTGTGAAACAGTCTAGGAGCTACAGATACATCCTGGAAAACTTGTTTAACATATGGGTACATAATTCTAGGAATATATATGCAACACCCGCTTATGGGAAAAAGTCTATGTTGGCTTGTATGTATATGCACGGTGGAGAACAGTCCTATAATATAGGGAAGGGGAAAATAGTTGACAGGAGAGGGTGAGCCGAGAGAGCGCCACTGCACCGCAGTCTGGGTGAAAGAGCGAGAGAAGGTCCAAAAAAAAAAAAAAAGAAAAGAACAAAGAAAGAACAGACCCCAATACTGCATTGTTGCTGAACGTTCCCCCAAAAGGCCAGAAACCCCCTGACTCAGGTCAAGGAGGTGGTGTTTCATTTTACTTCTCTCTCTTCCTCTCTCCCTCTCTCTCTCTCTCTCCCCCCTCCTCCTCCTCTCTCTGTCTGTCTCTTTCTCCCCTAACTTTTATTTCTCGTTCAAGCATACCTGTGCAAGATTGTCACATAGGTACACTTCTGACTGGGGGGTTCAGTGTGCAGATGATTTCATCACCCGGATACTCAGCGCTGTACCCGACAGTTTTCGCGTTTTTTGTGTGTCTTGTCTTTTCCCGAAGCTGTCTCTCCTTCCACCCCTCCTCCCTCAAGTAGGCTCCCGTGTCTCTCGTTCCCCTCGTTCTGCCCATGCAGAAGTCTCATCTATAAGTTCCCACGTCTAGATGAGAACACGCGGTATTTAGCTGTCGGTCACTTTCATCCTCGGTGGTGGCGGTGAAAGAGGCATGACACTAAATCGACCCTTAGGACGCTCCCCTCCATCCCCACCCGGCACCCCCTCCCCACACACACCCTCATTCCCGCACCCCCTCCTCAAACGCAAGAAAGGGAGAAAGACAGAAATCAAAGAAAGAGGTGAGCCTCCAAGACGGTGGAGGCAGGGGACCACAAAGGGTGAGCAAGTGATGGGGGTCGGGAGACGTCTTGGCTGACCTACGAAAAATAGGGGACCCACTTTCCAGCCCCACCACACCCCCTATTCCTCAGCCGCAGCCAGCCTCTGGGTGGGGTTGCGCCCATAAAAGCTTCTGAATGGAGAGAAGCCCAAGGCTATGGAAGGCATCCGCTCCAACTCCAGGAAGGGAATGGGGCTGTGTGCATATGAATGGGGCTCTAGAAGGCGGTGCCGCGGCACCCAAAGCGATGCGCCTAGCCTCACCTCGCCTCGCCCAGAGCGAGACTCCGTCTCAAAATAAACAAATAAATAAATAAATAAATAACAAAATTTCATCAATAAAATGAAAGAAAGAGAGAGAAGGAAAGAAAGAAAGAAAGAAAGAAAGAAAGAAAGAAAGAAAGAAAGAAAGAAAGAAAGAAAGAAGAAAGAATCAGTACAGCGGTCATGGTCGTGAGTCATTCCCTGGAGTCCAGGCGCAGTGGCTCACGCCCGTCACCCCAGCATTTTGAGTCGCCGGATCAGGAAGGTTGCAACAAAATGATGAGACCCCGTCTGTGGAAACACATTCAAAATTGAAGGCCGGGC
>NW_026664822.1:757-1759 GCF_009828535.3 Hylobates moloch | reverse complement strand
TTGATCTGTCTAATGTTGACAGTGGGGTGTTAAAATCTCCCAGTATTATTGTGTGGGAGTTTAAGTCCCTTTGTAGGTCACTGAGGACTTGCTTTATGAATCTGGGTGCTCCTGTGTTGGGTGCATATATATTTAGGATAGTTAGCTCTTCTTGTTGAATTGATCCCTTTACCATTATGTAATGGCCTTGTCACTTTTGATCTTTGTTGGTTTAAAGTCTATTTTATCAGAGACTAAGATCGCAATGCCTGCCTTTTTTTGTTTTCCATTTGCTTGATAGATCTTCCTCCATCCCTTTATTTTGAGCCTATGTGTGTCTCTGCACGTGAGATGGGTTTCCTGAATACAGCACACTGATGGCTCCTGACTCCTTATCCAGTTTGCCAGTCTGTGTCTTTTAATTGGAGCATTTAGCCCATTTACATTTAAAGTTAATATTGTTATGTGTGAATCTGATCCTGTCATTATGATGTTAGTTGGTTATTTTGCTTGTTAGTTGATGCAGTTTCTTCCTAGCCTCGATGGTCTTTAGAATTTTGCATGTATTTGCAGGGGCTGGTACCCGTTCTGCCTTTCCATGTTTAGTGCTTCCTTCAGGAGCTCTTTTATGGCAGGCCTGGTGGTGACAAAATCACTCAGCATTTGCTTGTCTGTAAAGTATTTTATTTCTCCTTCACTTATGAAGCTTAGTTTGGCTGGATAGGAAATTCTGGGTTGAAAATTCTTTTCTTTAAGCATGTTGAATATCAGCCCCCACTCTCTTCTGGCTTGTACAGTTTCTGCCAAGAGATCAGCTGTTAGTCTGATGGGCTTCCCTTTGTGGGTAACCCGACCTTTCTCTCTGGCCGCCCTTAACATTTTTTCCTTCATTTCAACTTTGGTAAATCTGACAATTATGTGTCTTTGAGTTGCTCTTCTCGAGGAGTATCTTTGTGGCGTTCTCTGTATTTCCTGAATCTGAATGTTGGCCTGCCTTGCTAGATTGGGGAAGTTCTCCTGGAT
>NW_026664822.1:0-657 GCF_009828535.3 Hylobates moloch | reverse complement strand
CTTTTCACATAGTCCCAAATTTCTTGGAGGCTTTGTTCATTTCTTTTCATTCTTTTTTCTCTAAACTTCCCTTCTCACTTCATTTCATTCATTTCATCTTCCATGAGCGATACCCTTTCTTCCAGTTGATCGCATCTGCTACTGAGGCTTCTGCAATCTTCGCGTAGTTCTCGAAACTTGGCTTTCAGCTCCATCAGCTCCTTTAAGCCCTTCTCTCCATTGGTTATTCTAGTTATCCATTCTTGTAATTTTTTTTCAAAGTTTTAACTTATTTGCTATTGTTTTGAATTTCCTCCCGTAGCTCAGAGTAGTTTTGATCGTCTGAAGCCTTCTCTCAACTCGTCAAAGTCATCCTCCATCCAGCTTTGTTCCATTGCTGGTGAGGAACTGCGTTCCTTTGGAGGAGGAGAGGTGCTCTGTTTTTTAGAGTTTCCAGTTTTTTTGCTGTTTTTTCCCCATCTTTGTGGTTTTATCTACTTTTGGTCTTTGATGATGGTGATGTACAGATGGGTTTTTGGTGTGGATGTCCTTTCTGTTTGTTAGTTTTCCTTCTACCAGACAGGACCCTCAGCTGCAGGTCTGTTGGAGTTTACTAGAGGTCCACTCCAGCCCCTGTTTGGCTGGGTGTCAGCAGCGGTGGCTGCAGAACAGCGGGTT
>NW_026664821.1:1676-1760 GCF_009828535.3 Hylobates moloch | reverse complement strand
TATTGTGAATAGTGCCGCAATAAACATACGTGTGCATGTGTCTTTATAGCAGCATGATTTATACTCCTTTGGGTATATACCCAG
>NW_026664821.1:755-1576 GCF_009828535.3 Hylobates moloch | reverse complement strand
TTTATGGCTGCATAGTATTCCATGGTGTATATGTGCCACATTTTCTTAATCCAGTCTATTGTTGTTGGACATTTGGGTTGGTTCCAAGTCTTTGCTATTGTGAATAGTGCCGCAATAAACATACGTGTGCATGTGTCTTTATTAGCAGCATGATTTATACTCCTTTGGGTATATACCCAGTAATGGGATGGCTGGGTCAAATGGTATTTCTAGTTCTAGATCCCTGAGGAATCGCCACACTGACTTCCACAATGGTTGAACTAGTTTACAGTCCCACCAACAGTGTAAAAGTGTTCCTATTTCTCCACATCCTCTCCAGCACCTGTTGTTTCCTGATTTTTTAATGATGGCCATTCTAACTGGTGTGAGATGGTATCTCACTGTGGTTTTGATTTGCATTTCTCTGATGGCCAGTGATGATGAGCATTTCTTCATGTGTTTTCTGGCTGCATAAATGTCTTCTTTTGAGAAGTGTCTGTTCATGACAAACCCACAGCCAATATCATACTGAATGGGCAAAAACTGGAAGCATTCCCTCTGAAAACTGGCACAAGACAGGGATGCCCTCTCTCACCGCTCCTATTCAACATAGTGCTGGAAGTTCTGGCCAGAGCAATCAGGCAGGAGAAGGAAATAAAGGGTATTCAATTAGGAAAAGAGGAAGTCAAATTGTCCCTGTTTGCAGATGACATGATTGTATATCTAGAAAACCCCATTGTCTCAGCCCAAAATCTCCTTAAGCTGATTAGCAACTTCAGCAAAGTCTCAGGATACAAAATTAATGTACAAAAATCACAAGCATTCTTGTACACCAATAACAG
>NW_026664821.1:0-655 GCF_009828535.3 Hylobates moloch | reverse complement strand
AGATTCAATGCCATCCCCATCAAGCTACCAATGACTTTCTTCACAGAATTGGAAAAAACTACTTTAAAGTTCATATGGAACCAAAAAAGAGCCCGCATCACCAAGTCAATCCTAAGCCAAAAGAACAAAGCTGGAGGCATCACGCTACCTGACTTCAAACTATACTACAAGGCTACAGTAACCCAAACAGCATGGTACTGGTACCACAACAGAGACATAGATCAATGGAACAGAACAGAGCCCTCAGAAATGATGCCGCATAGCTACAACTATCTGATCTTTGACAAACCTGACAAAAACAAGAAATGGGGAAAGGATTCCCTATTTAATAAATGGTGCTGGGAAAACTGGCTAGCCATATGTAGAAAGCTGAAACTGGATCCCTTCCTTACACCTTATACAAAAATTAATTCAAGATGGATTAAAGACTTATATGTTAGACCTAAAACCATTAAAATCCTACAAGAAAACCTAGGCAATACCATTCAGGACATAGGCGTGGGCAAGGACTTCATGTCTAAAACACCAAAAGCAATGGCAACAAAAGCAAAAATCGACAAATGGGATCTCATTAAACTAAAGAGCTTCTGCACAGCAAAAGAAACTATCATCAGAGTGAACAGGCAACCTACAGAATGGGAGAAAATTTTTGCAA
>NW_026664820.1:0-1760 GCF_009828535.3 Hylobates moloch | reverse complement strand
ATGAGGAAACTTCTGGGAGTCACCACCCCAACGATGAAGCGTCTTGGAATCAGCAACCCGATGATGAATCTTCTGGGAGTCACCACCCCGATGATGAAGATTTTGGGAAGCACCACCCTGATCATGATGCTTCTGGGTGTCACCACCATGATGATGTTGAATCTTCTGGAAGTCACAACCCCGATGATGATGAAGCTTGTGAGAGTCACCATCCCAATGATGAAGAAGATTCTGGGAGTCACCAACACGATGATGATGAAGCTTCTGGGAGTAAACACCCTGATGATGATGAAGCTTCTGGGAGTCACCATCCCAATGATGATGAAGCTTCTGGGAGTCACGACCCCGATGATGAAACTTCTGTGAGTCACCACCCTGATGATGATGAATCTTCTGGGGTTCACTACCCTGATGTTGAAACTTCCGGGAGTCACTGCCCCAATCATGAAATTTCTGGGATTCACCATCCCGATGATGAAGCCACTGGGAGTCACCACCCAATGATGATGAAGATTCTGGGAGTCACCAACACGATGACGATGAAGCTTCTGGGACTTAACACCCTGATGATGATGAAGCTTCTGGGAGTAACCACCACGATGATGATGAAGCTTCTGGGAGTCACCAACCCGACGGTGAAGAAGCTTCTGGGAGTCCAAACCCCGATGATGAAACTTCTTGGAATCATCACCCCAATGATGAAGTTTGTGGGAATCACCACTGCTATGATGAAGATTCTGGGATTCACCATCCCGATGATGAAGCCCTTGGGGGTCACCAACCTGATGATGAAGTTTCTGGGATTCCTCACCCCGATGATGAAACTTCTAGGATTCACCAATCCCATGATGAAGATTGTGGGAGTCACCACCACGATGATTATGAAGATTCTGGGACTATCCACCCAGATGATGATGAAGTTTCTGGGAGTCAACGCTCTGATGAAGATGAAGCTTCTAGGAGTCACCTCCCAAATGACGATGAAGCTTCTGGGAGACACCACCCAAATGAGGAAGGTTCAGTGAGTCACCACCTCGATGACGAAGCTTCTGGGAGTCACCATCCCGATGACGATGAACCTTCTGGGAGTCACGGCCCCGATGCTGAGGCTTCTGGGAGTCCCCACTCCGATGATGAAGCTTCTGGGAGTCACCACCCTGATGCTGAAGATTCTGGGATTCACCATCCCGATGAAGCTTCTGGTGGTCAACACACAGATGATGAAGATTCTGGGAGTCACCACCCCGATGATGAAGCTTCTGGGAATCACCAACCTGAGGTTGAAGCTTCTGAGAGTCGACACCCTGATGATGAAGATTTTGGGAAACACCACCCTGAACATGATGCTCCTGGGAGTCACCACCCCGATGATGATGAATCTTCTTGGAGTCACCACCCCGATGACGACGAAGCTTCTGGGAGTCACCACCCCGATGATGATGAATCTTCTGGGAGTCACCACCCCGATGACGACAAAGCTTCTGGGAGTCACCACCCCGATGATGATGAAGCTTCTCAGCATCACCACCCGGATGCTGAAGTTTCTGGGATTCACCAACGCGATGAAGAAGCTTTTGGGAGTCACAACACTGATGATGAGGCTTCTGGGAGTCATCACAAGGATGATGAAGATTCTGGAATCACCACCCTGATGATGAAACTTCTGGGGGTATCCACCGCGATGATGATGAAGCTTCTGAGAGTCACCACCCCGAAGATGAAGCTTCTGGGATTCAACATCTCGACGATGAAGCTTCTGG
>NW_026664819.1:0-1760 GCF_009828535.3 Hylobates moloch | reverse complement strand
AGTGCCTGTGTGCACGTGAGCCCACACAGTGACTTCTATTACCTAGAGCTGAGTCTATTGATACAGCAACACAGTGACTTCTATTACCTAGAGCAGACCCCTAGCAGCTCCCTGCGTCAGTGCCTGTGTGCACGTGAGCCCACACAGTGACTTCCATTACCTAAGCTGAGTCTATTGATACAGCAACAGTGACTTCTATGACCTAGAGCTGAGTCTATTGATACAGCAAGCAGTTTTGACACAGTCAAGAAAAGTTATATCAAAAATGGTTAGGCCGGGATTACGGGCTCACGCCGGTAATCCCAGCACTTTGGGAGGCCAAGGTGGGTGGATCACCTGAGGTCAGGAGTTCGAGACCAGCCTGACCAACACAGTGAAACCCTGTCTCTACTAAAAATACAAATATTAGCTGGGTGTGGTGGTGCACGCCTGTAGTCCCAGCTACCCGGGAGGGGCTGAGGCACAAGAATCGCTTGAACTCGGGAGGCAGATTGCAGTTGCAGTGAGCCAGGTGGGGTGGCTCACGCCTATAATCCCAACACTTTGGGCGACCAAGGCAGGCAGATCATCTGAGGTCAGGAGTTCGAGACCAGCCTGGCCAACATGGCAAAACCCCATCTCTACTAAAAATACAAAAATTAGCAGGATGTGGTGGCGCATGCTTGTAATCCCAGCTACTCGGGAGGCTGAGGCGAGAGAATCGCTTGAACCCAGGAGGTGGAGGTTGCAGTGAGCCAAGATTGTGCCACTGCACTCCAGCCTGGGCGAGAGAGTGAGACTGTCTCATAATAATAATAATAAAAGGTTAAAATCCTTTTACCCTTGAGGTACCTAAGAGGCCACGTGAAGGTAGCTGTGGACTGCAGGGGGAGACGTCTGAGGGCAGGGCAGGTGCATCTCATTTTAGGTCGCATCTGTACATTTAGAGGAGTGTGTGGGCTGACACGAGGCAATATGCATTGATAAAATTCTTGGAGAACTTTTACCCTTGGTGTGGATCTAAGGGGAGCTTTCTACATTTCTAACTTTTCTACTATTAAAATTTGTTACAGTAAACACAACACTTCTGTAACAAAACTTAAAGATGTAAAAAAGTCCCACACACTTGTGCTTGGGGGAGAAGGAATTTTTTTTTTTTTTTTTTGAGCTGGAATCTCACTCTGTCACCCAGGCTGGAGTGCAATGGCACAGTCTAGGCTCACTGCAACCTCCGCCTCCCAGGTTCAAGCGATTCTCCCGCCTCAGCCTCCCGAGTAGCTGGGACTACAGGCATCTACCACCATGCCCAACTAATTTTTCTATCTTTAGTAGAGATGGGGTTTCTCCACGCTGGTCAGGCTGATCTCGAACTCCTGACCTCGTGATCCGCCCTCCTCAGCCTCCCAAAACATTTTCACATTGCATTTCACATTGCCTCACAGAGCATTTTCAACATTGCTGTATGTTTGAAGTTTTTCACAATAAAATGTTGGAGGCCGGGTGTGGTGGCTCACACCTATAATCCCAGCACTTTGGGAGGCCAAGGCGGGCGGATCACCTGAGTTCAGGAGTTCAAGACCAGCCTGACCAACACAGAGAAACCCGCCTCTACTAAAAAATACAAAATTAGCCGGGCGTGGTGGCGCATGCCTGTAATCCCCAGCTACTCAGGAGGCTGAGGCAGGAGAATCATTTGAATCCAGGAGGTGGAGGTTGCAGTGAGCCGAGATCATGCCATTGCACTCCAGCCTGGATAACAAGAGTGAAACTCTGTCTCAAAA
>NW_026664818.1:0-1760 GCF_009828535.3 Hylobates moloch | reverse complement strand
TACAAGAGTAGTAGTATAAATATATAAATACTTATTATTTATATTTATATATAAATAATATATAATATATATAAATACTTATTTTATATATAAATATATATATTTATAAATATATATAATGATTTTTTATATATATTATATATATATAATAAAATATATATTCCAGATAAATGTAATCTTGGTATTGCTAATTTCACGTTGTACTGCCAAGTTACAAAACAAAACAAAACAAACCAATCTAGTATGCCCATAAATAGAGTCTGGCCATAATTCTCTGCTCTCCTCAGACTGGAGAAAATAATGTTACCGGATAAAAATAGAGTGAATGACTATCTTAACAAGGAAACTGAGGAACTTGTTTCTCCAGTTAAATTCAATGTGAATTTCCTTACTATTTATTTCATTTAGAAGCAGAACTTCTCATGAAGAATGAAGAATATACTATAAAGAATGTCTTTATATTATACTCACATTATTAGTCATACTCATGTGCAATGGAATATTCTACCATTTTTTTATAATCTGAGGTAACTTTACATGAACTAATATGAGCAAATCTCAAGACATGTTAGGGGATTAAAACAAGATTTTATAACAATGAGTATATAATTCTATTATTTTTTCTTGTTCTGAAACTTAGCATGTTTAATTTAATTTTTATTTTTATTATTGTGAAAACCACATAATGTAAAGTTTACCATTTTAACCATTTCTAAGTTTGTGGTTCTGTAGTGTTGAGTATATTCACATTGTTGTGAAGTAGATCTCCATAACTCGTTCATGTTGCAAATCTGAAACTCTATACCCATTAAACAATAATTCCCCTTTTCTCCCAAGCCCTGATAACCACCATTCTACTTTTTGTTTCTATGAATTTGACTACTTTAGATATCTCATATAAGTGGGATCATACAGTATTTGTCTTTTAGTGATTGATTTATTAAACTTAGCGTAATATCCTCAAAGTTCATCCATACTCCAACATGTCACAGGATTTCCTTCCTTTTTAAGACTGAATAAAATTCAATTTTATGTATATGCCATGCTTTGTTTATTCATTCATCCACTGATGGACATTTGGTCTGCTTCCATCTCTTGGCTAGTTTCATTTTTTAATTGAAAACATACGAGATATGTAATGTCTACATCCATGTATAATTGGATATTTATGATATAACATACATATATATATAAACATTTTACCAAAAAATAAGCTTTGAGAGTAGAGGAAGATATCATCTTAATTTATTACCAATATTATTTCTCTAGAGGTATAACCACTTTTATCAGTTCATTGTATATCACAAAAATATTTTAAATAAATGTATGCATATATGTACATTTAAAATTGAATTATATATGCTATGCTATTGTATTTATTATTCTATTTTTTAAAGCTAGCACTCCTTTAGAGTCATATTTGCATCAGTAAATAGAACTTTACCTCATTTAACTGTTTATTAAATATATGATTATTCATGATTATGTGGACTGCTTTCACTATTGTGATATCATTTAGCTATTTTTGAAGTATAATACATATACAGAAAAGTATACACACCAGTTAATATACTTTCACAAACTAAATTCACCTAGATCCTTAAATAGATGATTACCAGCCCCAGAAACTTCCCAGTCACTGTTAACGCTGAGTGACAACCACTCTCCTGAATTCTAACAACATAAATTAGTGTTGTCTCTTTTTGCACTTCATGTAAATTGAACCATATGCATAGCATTCTTTTTTGTGTTTTATTCCT
>NW_026664817.1:0-1760 GCF_009828535.3 Hylobates moloch | reverse complement strand
AAAAGTGTTTTCTTCAAAGTGAAATGATGAATGAAAGAGTATCCTGACCTTAAACTTGGCTTTTTTTATTGCCCGTTCACCTTGAAGAGTGGTTCCAATCACGAGTGTTACCTTCCAAGGACAATGTCATCGTGGTTATAACCAGCTTGCTCCCCTGCCTTGAGCCTTCTGTCCAAGTCTGTCCAGGTGTGGGTCTGGGACAGGGGACAGCTCATCCATTTCCCACTGCACGGAACAGAGGCTGTGTCCAGGGCCTGAGCAACAAAGGTTTCTCCTTGGGTTTCTGTTTCCCTCTTTCAGTTCAGAGTCCCTCATCTGAACCATGAGGATCTAGTGGTTTCTGTTTGCCATTGAAATCTGCACAGGGAACATAAACTCACAGGACACATGCAGGCAAGGGCACCCTGGCATCCCTGGGAACCCTGGTCACAATGGTCTGCCTGGAAGAGATGGACGAGACGGAGCGAAGGGTGACAGGGGATGCAGGTACTCATCTGGCGGCTTTGGCTGCCTTTCAACTTCTCTCTTCATTCCTTTCACCTCATTCACTCATCATCTGTGTGATTTTCCACCTACCCACTCACAACCCATCCATCCATCCACCCGCAACATTCACTGGGGCCTGACCCTAGTCATCCATCCACCCATCTGCCCAGCAACACTCATGGGGTCTGCTCCATGCCAGACTCTGTGCCAGGTGCTGGTGGAGAGCACAGGGCAAGATCGCCATGACCCCTGCCCTCCTGGGTTCTCTCATCTCTGACACCGCAGAACAATTTCAGTAGTATACGATGTCATAGATCCTCCCATCACAGGTGACAGGTATGTTGGACTTTTGGCAACACGAGGCCAATAGAGAGATCTGATCATGAATTATTTGGCAGCAAGCACCCAGCTGCAGTGCAGGTGAGAGCTAATACTGCATCGTGCCATGAAGCGGGAGATGCGGAGTGACAGATGACACAAAAGGAGACGAGAATCTGAAGCCATACAGCTGCTGCTTATGCATCTATGTGACCTAGGTTGGGACCCTGTCCTAGGGTCTGGGGATCTGGGGACAGGATCCATCCTCTGGGAGGGAGGTTTGCCAAATCCGGGAAGTCTGAGTGGTTTCCATAACAACAACCAATAGACTTGGTTTCCGAATGGGGTACCATTCTTGAGCCCTGGTCTTGACCGTAGGGTCACATATCTAAGACTTATGCAGAATGATCCATCTGGGTTAAGGGCACAGTTCAGTGGCATTAGAAAGAAAATATCAAAACTTCTATGGACCTTTTTACAGATACGTTTGTGTTTCTAACATGTCTTAGTTTATGGCATTTGGTGGCCTGATAGTTTTTTGAATGGGCTAGATGAAGCCAACGGTTACCAGGAAGCAACTTTATTTCTTTCTAACCACCATCCTGCACAACTGCTCTGTGAGGTGTCTTCTCCTGGCTCACATCTCCAACTCACTGACACTATTCCAGTCCCCCAGTAGCAAACAGCCCAGTCCAAATGAATAGCAAAACCTTACCCTTAATGAAATCAGGTCCTCTGCCCTCACACTGTGACCACGGTGGGGTGTGTGTGTGTGTGTGTGTGTGTGTGTGTGTGTGTGTATTTTATTTCTGAATATTTAGGATTTTCATTTTTTAAATTTTTGTTATAAAATATTACACACAAAAGGAGATAAGTAGGTGATAAAAAATACAGAGAACTATGATAAACACTCCTATATTCAATACCAAATTTCTCTACCTCTTCCCTGTTGAATT
>NW_026664816.1:457-1760 GCF_009828535.3 Hylobates moloch | reverse complement strand
CAAAGGGAAACCCATCAGACTAACAGCTGATCTCTCGGCAGAAACTCTACAAGCCGGAAGACAGTGGGGGCCAACATTCAAAGTTCTTAAAGGAAAGAATTTTCAAACTAGAATTCCATATCCAGCCAAACTAAACTTCATAAGTGAAGGAGAAATAAAATACTTTACAGACAAATAAAGGCTGCGAGATTTTATCACCACCAGGCCTGCCCTAAAAGAGCTCCTGAAGGAAGCACTAAACATGGAAAGGAACAACCGGTACCAGCCACTGCAAAAACATGCAGAATTGTAAAGACCATCGAGGCTAGGAAGAAACTGCATCAACTAACAAGCAAAATAACCAGCTTACATCATAATGACAGGATCAAAATTCACACATAATAATATTAACCTTAAATGTAAATGGGTTAAATTCTCCAATTAAAATATACAGACTGGCAAACTGGATAAAGAGTCAAGACCCATCAGTGTGTTGTATTCCGGAAACCCATCTCATGTGCAGAGAAACACATAGGCTCAAAATAAAGGGATGAAGGAAGATCTACCAAGCAAATGGAAAACAAAAAAAGGCAGGGGTTGCAATCCTAGTCTCTGATAAAATAGACTTTAAACCAACAAAGATCAAAAGAGACAAATTAAAGGGATCAATTGAACAAGAAGAGCTAACTATCTTAAATATATATGCACGCAACACAGGAGCACCTAGATTCATAAAGCAAGTCCTCAGTGACCTACAAAGAGACTTAGACTGCCACACAATAGTAATGGTAGACTTTAACACCCCACTGTCAAAATTAGGCAGATCAAGGAGACAGAACGTTAACAAGGATATAGAGGAATTGAATGCAGCTCTGCACCAAACAGACCTAATAGACATCTGGAGAACTCTACACCCCAAATCAACAGAATATACATTCTTTTCAGCACCACACCACACCTATTCCAAAATTGACGACGTGTTTGGAAGTAAAGCACTCCTCAGCCAATGGAAAAGAACAGAAATTATAACAAACTGTCTCTCAGAACACAGTGCAATCAAACTAGAACTCAGGTTTAAGAAACTCACTCAAAACCACTCAACTACAAGGAAAATGAACAACCTGCTCCTGAATGACTACTGGGTACATAACGAAATGAAGGCAGAAATAAAGATGTTCTTTGAAACCAATGAGAACAAAGACACAACTTATCAGAATCTCTGGGACACATTCAAAGCAGTGTGTGGAGGGAAATTTATAGCAATAAATGCCCACAAGAGAAAGCAGGAAAGATAAAAAATTGACACCCTAACATCACAATTAAA
>NW_026664816.1:0-357 GCF_009828535.3 Hylobates moloch | reverse complement strand
ATAGAGACACAAAAAACCCTTCAAAAAATTAATGAATCCAGGAGCTGGTTTTTGGAAAAGATCAACAAAATTGATAGATCGCTAGCAAGACTAATGAAGAAAAGAGAGAAGAATCAAATAGATGCAATAAAAAATGATAAAGGGGATATCACCAGTGATCTCACAGCAATACAAAATACCATCAGAGAATACTACAAACACCTCTAGGCAAATAAACTAGAAAATCTAGAAGAAATGGATAAATTCCTCGACACATAAACCCTCCCAAGACTAAATCAGGAAGAAGTTGAATCTCTGAATAGACCAATAACAGGCTCTGAAATTGTGGCAATAATCAATAGCTTACCAATCAAAAAG
>NW_026664815.1:0-1760 GCF_009828535.3 Hylobates moloch | reverse complement strand
AAACTCAACTAAGGGCTGCATATGAGCTGACACCAAAAAAATCATTGCCAATTTTGTCAGAAGTGATGAGATACTAGCTGTGTAGGAATACATAAATGCTGTTCGGGGATGCACACTGAACAGATAAAATGTGATGACTGATGTGCTTTGCAATATTCCTGCAAAGGGAGGTAAAAGAATAGAGCAAAATGTGAGACAATCTTAAAGATCACAGAAATTGAGGAATGGGTATTTTAGTGGTCATTGTACTATTTTCTCTACTTTTGAATAGGTATAAAAATTGTGATTTAAAAATGTAAAATAAAACAGCCGGGTGCTGTGACTCATACCTGTAATCCCAGCACTGTGGGAGGCTGAGGCAGGTGGATCACATGAGTCAGGATTTCGAGGCCAGCCTTGTCAACATGGTGAAAGCCTGTCTCTACCAAAAATACAAAAAACAAACAAACAAAAAATCAGCCGGGTATGGTGGCAGGCACCTGTAATCCCAGCTACTCAGGGGGCTGAGGCAAGAGAATCCAGGAGGCAGAGGCTGAAGTGAGCTGAGATTTTACCACTGCACACCAGCCTGGTGACAGAGTGAGAATCCACCTCAAAAAAAAAAAAAAAAAAAAAAAAAAAAAAAAAAAAAAGAAATGAACAAATCCCTGCTCTGAAGCCACATCCAAACAGAACTCTAAAAAAAAGATTCAAGCAATTTACATGGTGCTGCTTATATGCACATCTCCCTCGCACCTCTGATTGTAACATTTAAATATTTTGCAACATGATGGGTGGGAGTGGCTCAAAGCTGGACATGCTGGCATGTACCTGTAGCCCCAGCTACTTGGAGACTGAGGCAGGAGGATAACGTGAGCATAGGAGTTCTAGTCCAGCCCAGACAGCAGAAGAACACCATTTCTTTTTCTTTTTTTTTTTTTTTTGAGATGGAGTTTCACTCTTGTTGCCCAGGCTGGAGTGTAATGGTGTTATCTCTGCTCACTGCAACCTCGAGCTGCTGGGCTCAAGCAGTTCTCCCGCCTCAGCCTCCCAAGTAGCTGGGATTATAGGCACACACCACCACACCCAGCTAATTTTGTATTTTTAGTAGAGATGGGGTTTCTCCATGTTGGTCAGGCTGGTCTCAAACTCCCGACCTCAGGTGATCTGCCTTCCAAAATGCTGGGATTACAGGCATGGGCCACCGCACCTGGCCAACCCTGTTTCTTTAAAAGGAAAGGTCGGGGAGCTGTCAGGGAGCTCATCGATGAATTATTTTGGCGATATCAACAATTGCTATCAAAACACCACTATAAAATCCAAAATTATATCTATTCCCACATCTTTCTCCTTACTTCTAAACTCATTTATCCAACTGTCTCCTCCACCTCCACACCTCAACTTAAATGTCAACTCAAAATAAATAAATTAATAATTAATTTATTTGTTCTTAGACTGGCTTTCCTCTAACATCTCAAGACTTGTCTTAAATTCTTACTTTATGTTATTAGCACCAAATCTGAAAGACTCTAGTATACAGACTCTTTGATATAAGAAACACGTGTTTTTGAGAAACCACACAAAATAATATATTTATCATAGCTGTAAAAACAAATATGCCCATAAACAAATAACAGTAAAGGATTAGAGGCTTTCAGTCACACTAAAGAGTGATGTTAAATAAAATTATTCTGTTAATTCAACAAGAAAATATATAAACCTAATTCTAACTAACTTTCTATAAAATAAAAAAGAACCAATTGTTGAAGTTGAGAGTGAAA
>NW_026664814.1:0-1761 GCF_009828535.3 Hylobates moloch | reverse complement strand
AGAGGGAATGCTTCCAGTTTTTGCCCATTCAGTATGATATTGGCTGTGGGTTTGTCATAGATAGCTCTTATTATTTTGAGATACGTCCCATCAATACCTAATTTATTGAGAGTTTTTAGCATGAAGGGTTGTTGAATTTTGTCAAAGGCCTTTTCTGCATCTATTGAGATAATCATGTGGTTTTTGTCTTTGGTTCTGTTTATATGCTGGATTACATTTATTGATTTGCATATGTTGAACCAGCCTTGCATCCCAGGGATGAAGCCCACTTGATCATGGTGGATAAGCTTTTTGATGTGCTGCTGGATTCGGTTTGCCAGTATTTTATTGAGGATTTTTGCATCAATGTTCATCAAGGATATTGGTCTGAAATTCTCTTTTTTGGTTATGTCTCTGCCAGGCTTTGGTATCAGGACGATGCTGGCTTCATAAAATGTGTTAGGGAGGATTCCCTCTTTTTCTATTGATTGGAATAGTTTCAGAAGGAATGGTACCAGTTCCTCCTTGTACCTCTGGTAGAATTCAGCTGTGAATCCATCAGGTCCTGGACTCTTTTTGGTTGGTAAGCTATTGATTATTGCCACAATTTCAGAGCCTGTTATTGGTCTATTCAGAGATTCAACTTCTTCCTGGTTTAGTCTTGGGAGGGTGTATTTGTCGAGGAATTTATCCATTTCTTCTAGATTTTCTAGTTTATTTGCATAGAGGTGTTTGTAGTATTCTCTGATGGTAGATTGTATTTCTGTGGGATCGGTGGTGATATCCCCTTTTTCGTTTTTTATTGCATCTATTTGATTCTTCTCTCTTTTCTTCTTTATTAGTCTTGCTAGCGGTCCATCAATTTTGTTGATCTTTTCAAAAAACCAGCTCCTGGATTCATTAATTTTTTGAAGGGTTTTTTGTGTCTCTATTTCCTTCAGTTCTGCTCTGATTTTAGTTATTTCTAGCCTTCTGCTAGCTTTTGAATGTGTTTGCTCTTGCTTTTCTAGTTCTTTTAATTGTGATGTTAGGGTGTCAATTTTGGATCTTTCCTGCTTTCTCTTGTGGGCATTTAGTGCTATAAATTTCCCTCTACACACTGCTTTGAATGTGTCCCAGAGATTCTGGTATGTTGTGTCTTTGTTCTCGTTGGTTTCAAAGAACATCTTTATTTCTGCCTTCATTTCATTATGTACCCAATAGTCATTCAGGAGCAGGTTGTTCAGTTTCCATGTAGTTGAGCGGTTTTGAGTGAGTTTCTTAATCCTGAGTTCTAGTTTGATTGCACTGTGGTCTGAGAGACAGTTTGTTATAATTTCTGTTCTTTTACATTTGCTGAGGAGAGCTTTACTTCCAACTATGTGGTCAATTTTGGAATAGGTGTGGTGTGGTGCTGAAAAAAATGTATATTCTGTTGACTTGGGGTGGAGAGTTCTGTAGATGTCTATTAGGTCCACTTTATGTAGAGCTGAGTTCAATTCCTGGATATCCTTGTTAACTTTCTGTCTCGTTGATCTGTCTAATGCTGACAGTGGGGTGTTAAAATCTCCCATTATTATTGTGTGGGAGTTTAAGTCCCTTTGTAGGTCACTCAGGACTTGCTTTATGAATCTGGGTGCTCCTGTGTTGGGTGCATATATATTTAGGATAGTTAGCTCTTCTTGTTGAATTGATCCCTTTACCATTATGTAATGGCCTTCTTTGTCTCTTTTGATCTTTGTTGGTTTAAAGTCTATTTTATCAGAGACTAGGATTGCAACCCCTGCCTTTTTTTGTTTTCCA
>NW_026664813.1:0-1761 GCF_009828535.3 Hylobates moloch | reverse complement strand
TGATCTGCCTTGTGTGAGCAGCACGTAAGACTCTCACCAGCTTAATACCTTTTCTGGATAACGCTGTAGACTAGGATTTGGATTAGTTCTGTAGACAAATGCATGGATTTTGCTGTTTGATTCTGACTACTCTGTTAGCTGAATTTCACCGCTAAAATATTGTCCAATCTGCTTCAAAAGAACCTATTAGGCAAAGTAGGGTCCGCGTGCTACACAGTCAAAGTAAAGACCTGACTTAGTTTTCACAACAGGTATATGACTGTCCATAGAACTATTTTTGCCTCTTTGAGTGGATGGCTGAATTCAGTTGGCTGTATTCATTCTTTTATTATAAACCCGCCTGTGGTTGTAACATGTCAGAGAGAACCCCAGTAGCCCTTATCTGACTCTTTCTGTTGGCTTCCAGCAATGTCTACCAATAAAAGAATTTGATATTCACAAATGCCTCCATCAGTTCCCACCAGTGTGTTTGCTGTGGCAACAAATCCTTAATGAAATTTTCTCCTTCAGTAGCACCAAAAAGGAAGGCCTTTGCTAATTAGGAGAAAGATGACTGGAGAATATGATGTGATATATGTCTAATTATTTTTTCTTTACCTTTAGCTAGAACTTCTAAAAGGTATTTAGTGTTTGAAGCATTTTCAAAAGAATTTTCCCTTTTTATGCTTTATCTACCATGATACCTTTTTTTTTATTTCTGGGAGCAATGTCAGAGAAGGATATTTTGAAAGAAAATTCTGTTGCAGTGATTAAAAGAAACACTCACAGCTTACAGAAGTGGTTATTTGTGGAAGAGGCCTAGTGCTTAAAGGGAGGTCAAGCAGAGGATGGAAAATAGATCCCCCAAACCTATGCAAAGGATACGTTCATAAACCTTAACCACAATTTAAATTTACATAGTAGACATTTATTTAGTGCTGAAATCAAATGAAATTTTGGAGACTTATGTGAAAATCTGAACATTTGCTTGTAGGTTCTCCAAAATTAGTGCAATAGTAACACTAAAGAACATCTAGAAAAGCAAACTTATTAGTCAAGTAATTAAGCCACTGAGAAAAGAATGGAAGAAAATTGTTTGTCTAAAATATATTTGTCTATCCAGAGTTCTCCCCTTTTTTGCCTACATTTTGTTTTGCTGGGGAGCACTATGAGTTTCTGGGAAGCAATTTGCCTTACAATCTTCCCTTCTCTTGCTTGAGTATGCTGCTCATGCTCTAAGACCAGTAAAGATGAAATAACTTATTATATGTGCTTTCATTCCCTCCAGAAAATAAACTTTATTGGCATGTACAGCTTGTACATAACACATTTGCAACCACTTCATTTGTTGGGACCAGATAATAAAAGATTTCTTTTAACAAATGATATTCTGACATTCATAAAAATGAAGTAATGAGATCAGTCAGCCAGCTTAGGAGAAGGCCACGTGCCAAGTGATACAAGTTTAAATAACATAAAGTGCAATGTCAAAGTAGTTGAAGTAGTAATATGCAAATTTCTACTCAAAAGGTAGGAAGAGGAAGACGATTCTTCTTGCTGTGAGGTACCTGAAAGAGCCCAGGATCTACACGACTAGATTAGCTTGAATGTGGCCAATAAAAACCAACAGTTGGTACAATCTAAATTGCATTGAATAATTTGTATCAAATTGAGACTCAGAGAAAATAATTCTACAGGAACCATTATGAAAGAGGAAAAACTATCCTTTGTTCTTTTTTTTTTATTATTATACTTTAGGGTTTTAGGGTACATGTGCACAAT
>NW_026664812.1:0-1762 GCF_009828535.3 Hylobates moloch | reverse complement strand
AAAAATGTGATGTAAGTCAAAATTCAAATGAGGGAGGCAATCCTTCTAGTTATTGATATCGGAAGAACTTTCATGTGTCAGTATCTGAATCTGTCCCAAAAGGATGCATAAGCTCTTAATAGAGAGAAATATGGAAGAAAGCATTTTAAGCAGAATTGCCTGATTAAATATTGACAGGTGGGAATGTGAGAGGCACCTTCGAGGAGTGATAAATAAGAAGTTTGGTTTGAGCACAAAATATATGTAGGAAAAAAAGGAGAATTACCATAGGAAGTATTAAACTCCATGCCCAGAAGTTTGCACTGCAAGTTTCATGTGTTAGAAAATGTGGGATAGAGAAGAGTAAGTAAAGCTTTATCAGGAAAATAAATCTGGAGTGGAAAGTGAATTAGGATGACATAGAGATAGATGGCAGTTACAGAATTCCAGACAAAAAGCAATTGATACAATAATAAATCTTACTTGGTTTTCTACAAGTGCACCTAACTGATCCTCAATACAGCAGCAGGACAGAGATTTTTAAAATGCTTATCTAATCCCCTCATTTTCATTCTTCCCTTGCATGAAAATGTATGCATTTCATCCCTTGCATGAAAATGTATGACATGACCTTTGAGTTCCGGGTTCCGGCACTGTCTGCCTGGCCCTGGCCTAGCTCTCCCACCACATTTCATGTCACTATGTTTCAGCGTCACTGATCTTTTGGTTTCTCAAATAGACCAAGCACTTCCCGCCTTAGAACCTTAGCATGCACTATTTCCTTTGTCTCCTCCTTGTCCATTTATCACATGGCTTGCTACTTTTTTTTCTTCATGCTTCTGTGACCTCCTACCCCAAATAGAAACTTCTCTGTTATTCTCTGTGTCATCCTCTTTCATGTTTAAATCTATACCACCTAATACAGCTTAACTTTGGGTTGTTTCCAAACCAGACGCTCTTCGTCTGTTGCTCCCTACTAGGTCTTAAGTGGCATGAGAACAGCGCCATGTCTTTAATTCCTACAGTCCCTGAGCCTTGCATAAAGTAGGCATTCAGTAAACACTTATTAAATAATGTTAAATATTCTGAAATTGTATGGCAGCCACTGTAATAGTTACTGAAGAGATAGCTTGGGATAAGATAGTATTCTTATTGTCAAGTAGCTAATGGTCTAGAAAAGAGTCAAATATAAAAGCATATTGTTACAACAATATGGGAACAAGGGTAGACTCAGGCAGAAAAGCCAGCAGAATCTTCTAATTGTTAGGCAAGAAATGATGAGAGATGTTTAAGCAAAGCTATAGCACTTACAGGGATGAGAGAAAGAATGGAGTCTAGGATGTCACTCTAAACTTTTGGATGAAAAGAGAGGGGTAACAGTGGAAAGGAACTTTGGAGAATGTAAAACTGGCAATTTTACTGGACATAAGGTTTTGAGGAAGACAGGATCAAACATGATTTTTTTTAGTATGATGTTCCATTTATTTTTATTTTTTAGAAGCAGCAGCTGGGAGTGGGGTGGACAGCAGGGAGGTTTTGCTGTGTTGCACAGGCTGGTCTTGAACTCCTGAACTCAATGAGTTCTCCCATCTCAGTCTCCCCAGCAGCCAGGTTTACAGGAACATACAAATAAACTTAGGTGAGATATTCATTCTTAATTTTCACAACCGTCTCCCCAAACTTTGTTTTTATGAGGACAGTTTTGAGTTTATTTAAAATAGAAAATTTTGAAGTTTTGACTTGAGAACAACAAGCAGTTGTTCTCAAATAAGTTGTTTTCAAA
>NW_026664811.1:0-1762 GCF_009828535.3 Hylobates moloch | reverse complement strand
TTCTGTTGATTTGGGGTGGAGAGTTCTGTAGATGTCTATTAGGTCCACTTTCTTCAGAGCTGAATTCAATTCCTGGGTATCCTTATTAACTTTCTGTCTCGCTGATCTGTCTAATGTTGACAGTGGGGTGTTAAAGTCTCCCATTATTATTGTGTGGGAGTCTAAGTCTCTTTGTAGATCTCTAAGGACTTGCTTTATGAATCTGGGTGCTCCTGTATTGGGTGCATATATATGTAGGATAGTTAGCTCTTCTTGCTGAATTGATCCCTTTAGCATTATGTAATGGCCTTCTTTGTCTCTTTTGATCTTTGTTGGTTTAAAGTCTGTTTTATCAGAGACTAGGATTGCAACCCCTGCCTTTTTTTGTTTTCCATTTGCTTGGTAGATCTTCCTCCATCCCTTTATTTTGCTTCTATGTGTGTCTCTGCACCTGAGATGGGTTTCCTGAATACAGCACACTGATGGGTCTTGACTCTTTATCCAATTTGCCAGTCTGTGTCTTTTAATTGGACAAATTAGCCCATTTACATTTAAGGTTAATATTGTTATGTGTGAATTTGATCCTGTCATTATGATGTTAGCTGGTTATTTTGCTCGTTAGTTGATGCAGTTTCTTCCTAGCCTCAATGCCCTTTACAATTTGGCATGTTTTTGCAGTGGCTGGTATGGGCTGTTCCTTTCCATGTTTAGTGTCTCCTTCAGGAGCTCTTGTAGGGTAGGCCTGGTGGTGACAAAATCTCTCAGCATTTGCTTGTCTATAAAGGATTTTATTTCTCCTTCACTTATGAAGCTTAGTTTGGCTGGATATGAAATTCTGGGTTGAAAATTCTTTTCTTCAAGAATGTTGAATATTGGCCCCCATTCTCTTCTGGCTTGTAGAGTTTCTGCCGAGAGATCCACTGTTATTTTGATGGGCTTCCCTTTGTGGGTAACCCGGCCTTTCTCTCTGGCTGCTCTTAACATTTTTTCCTTCATTTCAACTTTCATGAATCCGACAATTATGTGTCTTGGAGTTGCTTTTCTTGATGAGTATCTTTGTGGCGTTCTCTGTATTTCCTGAATCTGAATGTTGCCCTGCCTTGCTAGGTTAGGGAAATTCTCCTGGATAATATCCTGCAGAGTGTTTTCCAACTTGGTTCCATTCTCCTCGTCACTTTCAGGTACACAAATCAGACACAGATTTGGTCTTTTCACATAGTTCCATATTTCTTGTAGGCTTTGTTCATTTCTTTTTATTATTTTTTTCTCTAAACTTCTCTTCTCGCTTCATTTCATTCATTTGATCTTCAATCACTGACACCCTTTCTTCCAGATGATCTAATCGGCTACCGAACCTTGTGCATTCGTCACGTAGTTCTCGTGCCATGGTTTTCAGCTCCATCAGGTCCTTTAAGGACTTCTCTGCAAAGGTAAAAGAACAGAAATTATAACAAACTGTCTCTCAGACCACAGTGCAATCAAACTAGAACTCAGGATTAAGAAACTCACTCAAAACCGCTCAACTGCATGGAAACTGAACAACCTGCTCCTGAATGACTACTGGGTACATAATGAAATGAAGGCAGAAATAAAGATGTTTTTTGAAACCAACGAGAACAAAGACACAACATACCAGAATATCTGGGGCACATTTAAAGCAGTGTGCAGAGGGAAATTTATAGCACTAAATGCCCACAAGAGAAAGCAGGAAAGTTCTAAAATTGACACCCTAATGTCACAATTAAAAGAACTAGAGAAGCAAGAGCAAACACATTCAAAAGCT
>NW_026664810.1:1394-1762 GCF_009828535.3 Hylobates moloch | reverse complement strand
GAGTTCGAGACCATCCTGGCCAACATGGTGAAACCCCGTCTCTACTAAAGATACAAAAAATTAGCTGGGGGTGGTGGCGTGCACCTGTAATCCCGGCTGCTTGGGAGGCTGGAGCAGGAGAATCGCTTGAACCCAGGAGGCAAAGGTTGCAATGAGCCAAGATCGTGTCATTGCACTCCAGTCTGGACTACAAGACTGAAACTTCATCTCAAAAAAAATTAAGTAAATAAAAATAAAAAATAGACTGGGTGGCCGGGCGCAGTGGCTTATGCCTGTAATCTCAGCACTTTGGGAGGCCGAGTCGGGTGGATCACGAGGTCAGGAGATTGAGACCATCCTGGCTAACATGGTGAAACCCCGTCTCTACA
>NW_026664810.1:0-1294 GCF_009828535.3 Hylobates moloch | reverse complement strand
AGCAGGAGAATGGCATGAACCCGGGAGGCAGAGCTTGCAGTGAGCCGAGATCACGCCACTGCACTCCAGCCTGGGCGACTGAGCAAGACTATGTCTCAAAAAAAAAAAAAGGCTGGGCGCAGTGGCTCATGCCTATAATCCCAGCACTTTGGGAGGCCAAGGCAGGCGGATCACCTGAATTCAGGAGTTTGAGACCAGCCTGACCAACATGGAGAAACCCCATCTCTACTAAAATAAATAAATAAGTAAATAAATACAAAATTAGCCGAGTGTAGTGCCACATGCCTGTAATCCCAGCTACTCGGGAGGCTGAGGCAGGAGAATCTCTTGAACCTGGGAGGTGGAGGTTGCAGTGAGCCGAGATCATGCCATTGCACTCCAACCTGGGTGACAAGAGTGAAACTCTGTCTCAAAAAAGTAAAAGAAATACAATAAAAAAAAAATAAACTTTCCTCTCCTTAACCCACTCATGTGTATGTGTCGTTAATCTTCTCAGCATGAGATGACAAACCCCATCTCTACTAAAAATAAAAAAATTAACTGGGCATGGTGGTGCACCCCTGTAATCCCAGCACTTTGGGAGGCCAAAGTGGGTGGATCACCTGAGGTCAGGAGTTTGAGAACAGCCAGGCCAACATGGCGAAACCCCTCCTCTACTAAAGATACAAAAAATTAGCTGGGCGTGGTGGCGCACACCTGTGATCCCGGCTACTTGGGAGGCTGGGGCAGGAGAATCGCTTGAACCTGGGAGGCAGAGGTTGCAGTGAGCCGAGGTCACACCATTGCACTCCAGCCTGGGTGACAGGGCGAGACTCTGTCTAAAAAACAAAAACAAAAAAACAAAAAAAAATCCAACTCTTGCATGCAAGCCATCAGGGAGGTCGGGTCTTAAGCACGAGCTGCCTGATTCTCCTTATTTGGCGCCCTGCAAATAAATGCCCTTCTTTCTCCCTATGCAAACCTCAGTATAGATGTTTGACCTTGTAGCAGGATGAGTCTCAGACAAAACTCCTCAGACACTGGATTAAAGAAGGAAGAGGTTTTTTTTATTCAGCCGGGAGCGTCGGCAGACTCATGTCTTAAGAGCCGAGCTCCCCAAAAAAGAAATTCCTAGCCCTTTTAAGGGCTGACAATTCTAAGGGGTCTACGTGAAAGAGTCATAATAGATCAAGTAAGCGTGAGGAATGTGACTGGGGGCTACATACATCAGCTAACAGAACAAAAGATCTTACAGTGCTTTCTCATACAACGTCTGGAATTTACAGGTAACACCAGTAGTTTTGGTCAGGGGTTA
>NW_026664809.1:994-1762 GCF_009828535.3 Hylobates moloch | reverse complement strand
TTTCTTTTTTTAAAATTATACTTTAAGTTCTGGGATACATGTGCAGAACGTGCAGGTTTGTTACGTAGGTATACCTGTGCCATGGTGGTTTGGTGCACCCATCAACCCGTCATCTACATTAAGTATTTCTCCTAATGCTATCCCTCCCCTTGCCCCCCACCCCCCAACAGGCCCCGGTGTGTGATGTTCCCCTCCCGGTGTCCATATGTTCTCATTGTTCAACTCCCACTTATGAATGAGAACATGCAGTGTTTGGTTTTCTGTTCCTGTGTTAGTTTGCTGAGAATGATGGTTTCCAGCTTCATCCATGTCCCTGCAAAGGACATGAACTCATTCTTTTTTATGGCTGAAGATGCAGAATTTCAATCCAGTGCTACCTCCTACTACCAATTGAATCAGAATCTGCATTTTAGAAGGTTGGTAGGAAAAAGAGAGGGCAAGGCTTGGACTTATTAAAAATAAAACTTCCCAGCCATGCCTATGTAGCCTTACATGTCTGGGGCAGAGCCTGGAAGTGTTTGGGAAACTCTGGACAAAAGCATTTCATTTTCACGTAATATATTTACCCATCTTAAAAATTTACATTTTAAAAATGTACTTTTACATTTACATTTAAAAGTAGATTGGCTGGAGGCCGGGCAGGGTGGCTACGCCTGTAATCCCAGTACTTTGGGAGGCCGAGGCAGGTGGATCACGAGGTCAGGAGATTGAGACCGTCCTGGCTAACACAGTGAAACCCTGTTTCTACTAAAAAAAAAAAAAAAAAAA
>NW_026664809.1:0-902 GCF_009828535.3 Hylobates moloch | reverse complement strand
AGGTTGCAGTGAGTGGAAATCATGCCACTGCACTCCAGCATGGGCAACAAGAATGAAACTCCATCCCCAAAAAAAAAAAAAAGTAGATCATGGCAAGAGGATGAATGACAGTGGAAGGACCCTGCTTAACTTTCAATTACGTGATTTTTGCTTTTGTGGCTACAGTTAGAGAATCTAGTATAGGCAGAGGATGCCTTTACGGTATGACGTATGACATGCTCAGGCAGACATTGCAGTATTTATTATTATACGTTAACATAGAGTTAAGTTGACTTTTCAATGAGGTTTTCAAAATAGTTGAGCCCATTTTCATTTAGGTGGCTGTGACTTTACCATCTACCTTTTAGTGCTTAATAATTGGCAGAGTTTAGAACTTCACTGGTCTCATAAAAGCTCCTTAAGGTGAGTACTTCAAGTTTTATTGCCCCCTTTCACAGAGGAAGAAACTGAGTCTTTGGGAGTTCAAAGAAATGTATTTTCCTCATGATTACTTGGCCTATCAGAACCTGAGACTGGGATCTGATCATCCTCTCTCCCAACATCCATCACAAGTACTGCTGTTGTGGATGTTATAGTAATTATTGGGTCTAGGTCAGTGCTGCAAATGTGTGTCACTTCACTGAGATGATACTGAAAATTGTGGTTTCACAGGGTAAAATAGGGGTAAGAATCCCTGCTTATGCTCTTCTCTTAGATATGAGAAGCATGCAAAGCCCTTCAAAATCAAGCATGCGTTCTTAATAGGGTGATATAATCTCCAAAGTGGGAAGAATATTGGTTCTTGGGTGACAGAAAATTTCGATTTATACAAAGCACAGGTATACATACAGTACATAAACAGATATAGAGTATATCTGTGGTATTAAAATTTCAAAAGGGGGCAATTAGGAAAAAATGTCTAA
>NW_026664808.1:1694-1762 GCF_009828535.3 Hylobates moloch | reverse complement strand
TCTGCTGTTGCCACCTTGAAGTTCTTTTTTTTTTTTTTTTTTTTTTTGAGACGGAGTCTCGCTCTGTC
>NW_026664808.1:0-1594 GCF_009828535.3 Hylobates moloch | reverse complement strand
CTTTTTTTTTTTTTTTTTTTTTTTGAGACGGAGTCTCACTCTGTCGCCCAGGCTGGAGTCTCCTGCCTCAGCCTCCCAAGTAGCTGGGACCATAGGTGCCTGCCACCATGCCTGGCTAATTTTTTATATTTTTAGTAGAGATGGGGTTTCACTGTGTTAGCCAGGATGGTCTCGATCTCCTGACCTCGTGATCCACCCGCCTCGGTCTCCCAAAGTGCTGGGATTACAGGCATGAGCCACTGCGCCCGGCCTGAAGTTCTTAATGTTTGAGATAAGGGCCCTGATTTTCATTTTGCACAGGACCCTGTAAATTATGGGGCCAAGATCCCCAGTATTTGACTCTTTGCTCCCTGCTACACCCCAATTGTCCTAGGCCATACCTGAGCAGCCTGTGAACTTCCACTTCATAAGCTTCTTTCTTCAGACTGAAGAGGAGGGAGAAATAGGTCAGGGGAGTGGGCAGGCCCTCAGGTCCCACGGGTAGCACTGAGCAGGGCAAGGGGTCACATGGGAATCTGTAGCAGCAGGGCTGGAGTAAACACACAGGCCCAGGATTGGAAGGGACTTTCAGGGACTGGCCTCCAAATCTCCTAGATATCCACCCCTTGCCCTGCTGCCAGCCCCAACCTGTCCACATTCCTGAGCTGGACACCTGGAACCGTGTTGAACTTGTGCTTCTTGAAGTAGGCCTCCTGGAGTGGGTATGAGAGTGAAAATCAGCACCTCACATTGTCTGTCCCACACCCACTTGCTGACCAGCCAGACATCTATAAGACACACAAATGAAGTCCTAGACGTGTAAAGAGCCCTCTAATTTCTCCCTGTCTTCTCCATCCTCTTTGCAGCATCCTCAGCAAGCTCTCAGTAGCTTTAATTTGGCCTCCACTATTGCTGGAGAGCTCATGCTGTCACAGCAGCTCATGCTACTGCACTACAGACCCATGAACTAGCAGTCCCTGCCTCTTGTAGTTGTCCCTGGGCCTGCTGTTCTAGAGCCACAGATGTCAGAAACAGGCCCTGCAGGAGGTGGTGGGCAAAGGGACAGGCTGGGCTGGGAAGGAGAAAACTACGTTGACTCTGGTACTGAGAGTGACCTGAGGGAAGTGCCTGCCCCTCTCTGGGAGAGGAATGGGGCTCGCGTATTAGTCAGCCTCTGAGGGTGCTCTGGCTTCTAGGAGGTTCCAAACTGGATGCTATCCATTCCTTTGGGCTGGGCTGGCTCAAGGCCTCCCTTGCTATAACTGGGGAATGGTCCTCTGAATGCAGCCAGGTGGGGTGGGGGTACCTAAGGACTTCCCTGTTTTCCTCAGGCTGAAGCATAGGCTCCAGCACTTGCCAAAACAGGAAAGGGCAGAGATTGCAGGGCTGGACCAGTACTTAGAGGCAGAAATACTCTCCCCAGATACCCATAGTCTAGTGCTAAAAATAGTAAAAATAAAAATAATACCAGCTGACCCTTATATATGTTTACAATTCAAAGCATTTTACATATTGACTCATTTAAACCTCAAAATATCGTAACCCAGTGACGTAGTAGTATTTTATCCTATTTTTTTTTTTTTTTTTTGAGATGGAGTCTCGCTCTGTCACCTAG
>NW_026664807.1:0-1763 GCF_009828535.3 Hylobates moloch | reverse complement strand
CTGTTTTGGTTACTGTAGCCTTGTAGTATAGTTTGAAGTCAGGTAGCATGATGCCTCCAGCTTTGTTCTTTTGGTTTAGGTTTGACTTGGCGATGCAGGCTCTTTTTTGGTTCCATATGAACTTGAAAGTAGTTTTTTCCAATTCTGTGAAGAAAGTCATTGGTAGCGTAATGGGGATGGCATTGAATCTATAAATTACCTTGGGCAGTATGGCCATTTTCATGATATTGATTCTTCCAACCCATGAGCATGGAATGTTCTTCCATTTGTTTGTATCCTCTTTTATTTCATTGAGCAGTGGTTTGTAGTTCTCCTTGAAGAGGTCCTTCACATCCCTTGTAAGTTGGATTCCTAGGTATTTTATTCTCTTTGAAGCAATTGTGAATGGGAGTTCAGTCATGATTTGGCTCTCTGTTTGTCTGTGATTGGTGTACAAGAATGCTTGTGATTTTTGTACATTGATTTTGTATCCTGAGACTTTGCTGAAGTTGCTAATCAGCTTAAGGAGATTTTGGGCTGAGACCATGGGATTTTCTAGATATACAATCATGTCATCTGCAAACAGGGACAATTTGACTTCCTCTTTTCCTTATTGAATATCCTTTATTTCCTTCTCCTGCCTGATTGCTCTGGCCAGAACTTCCAGCACTATGTTGAATAGGAGTGGTGAGGGAGGGCATCCCTGTCTTGTGCCAGTTTTCAGAGGGAATGCTTCCAGTTTTTGCCCATTCAGTATGATATTGGCTGTGGGTTTGTCATAGATAGCTCTTATTATTTTGAGATACGTCCCATCAGTACCTAATAGTTGGAAGTAATGCTCTCCTCAGCAAATGTAAAAGAACAGAAGTTATAACAAACTGTCTCTCAGACCACAGTGCAATCAAACTAGAACTCAGGATTAAGCAACTCACTCAAAACTGCTCAACTACATGGAAACTGAACAACCTGCTCGTGAATGACTATTGGATACATAATGAAATGAAGGCAGAAATAAAGATGTTCTTTGAAGCCAATGAGAACAAAGACACAACATACCAGAATCTCTGGGACACGTTCAAAGCAGTGTGTAGAGGGAAATTTATAGCACTAAATGCCCACAAGAGAAAGCAGGAAAGATCCAAAATTGACACCCTAACATCACAATTAAAAGAACTAGAAAAGCAAGAGCAAACACATAGAATCATAAAATCAGAGCAGAAGAAAGAATAGAGACACAATGGATCCAGGAGCTGGTTTTTTGAAAGGATCAACAAACTTGATAGACCGCTAGCAAGACTAATAAAGGAGAAAAGAGAGAAGAATCAAATAGATGCAATAAAAAATGAAAAAGGGGATATCACCACTGATCCCACAGAAATACAATCTGCCATCAGAGAATACTACAAACACCTCTATGCAAATAAACTAGAAAATCTAGAAGAAATGGATAAATTCCTCGACAAGTACACCCTCCCAAGACTAAACCAGGAAGAAGTTGAATCTCTGAATAGACCAATAACAGCTTCTGAAATTGTGGCAATAATCAATAGCTTACCAACCAAAAAGAGTCCAGGACCTGATGGATTCACAGCCGAATTCTACCTGAGGTATAAGGAGGAACTGGTACCATTCCTTCTGAAACTATTCCAATCGATAGAAAAAGAGGGAATCCTCCCTGACACATTTTATGAAGCCAGCATCGTCCTGATACCAAAGCCTGGCAGAGATATAACCAAAAAAGAGAATTTCAGACCAATATCCTTGATGAACATTGATGCAAAAAT
>NW_026664806.1:0-1763 GCF_009828535.3 Hylobates moloch | reverse complement strand
AGGGAATGCTTCCAGTTTTTGCCCATTCAGTATGATATTGGCTGTGGGTTTGTCATAGATAGCTCTTATTATTTTGAGATACGTCCCATCAATACCTAATTTATTGAGAGTTTTTAGCATGAAGGGTTGTTGAATTTTGTCAAAAGCCTTTTCTGCATCTATTGAGATAATCATGTGGTTTTTGTCTTTGGTTCTGTTTATATGCTGGATTACATTTATTGATTTGCGTATGTTGAACCAGCCTTGCATCCCAGGGATGAAGCCCACTTGATCATGGTGGATAAGCTTTTTGATGTGCTGCTGGATTCGGTTTGCCAGCATTTTTATTGAGGATTTTTGCATCAATGTTCATCAAGGATATTGGTCTAAAATTCTCTTTTTTGGTTGTGTAGATATATAAATTTAATTTGGTTATGGGCATGGTCTATTGGGCTAAGCACAGGATGGTGGTTAAAGAAAACATTTAGAGTTCCAATCTTGGTCTGTTGTTTCACTTCTAATCTCAATGCACTGAATGCTCTTGGATAAGTCATAAACTAAATGACTTTTCTTGATTTCCTCATCTGTAAAATGGATAACTGTCTTACCTCCCGAAGATACACTACTTAGATTAATTAATAACTGAGTAAAATACTGTGAAACTTTCACTTTCTGAAACAGAAAGTGATGAAAGTGTTCCATGAAATTATAACTTAAAATTAAGTCATTATTGAAACTGACTTTTTAAAAAATATGTTGCTTGCATGGTTTGTCTCCCTAGTCACTGTCCACAGGACTCTGAGAGGCTGTGGGAATATGAAGCAAGACATGAGGCCAAGTTTTATCTCCAACATTGTGTAAAGGGACTGTACATCATGAGACACAGCCCTAGGTAACCTAAGCCACGTGGATAAAGCCTGGGAAGAGTGACTCAAGCTGAAAGGAAAAGTACTTTTTAAAAGTACTTTTAAAAACGTAAACTGAACACTCCAATTGCATTTGTGAAAAGACGTATCTCAAAACAATAAGAGCCATCTATGACAAACCCACAGCCAATATCATACTGAATGGGCAAAAACTGGAAGCATTCCCTTTGAAAACTGGCACAAGACAGGGATGCCCTCTCTCACCACTCCTATTCAATATAGTGTTGGAAGTTCTGGCCAGGGCAATCAGGCAGGAGAAGGAAATAAAGGATATTCAATTAGGAAAAGAAGAAGTCAAATTGTCCCTGTTTGCAGATGACATGATTGTATATCTAGAAAACCCCATTGTCTCAGCCCGAAATCTCCTGAAGCTGATAAGCAACTTCAGCAAAGTCTCAGGATACAAAATCAATGTACAAAAATCACAAGCATTCTTGTACACCAGTAACAGACAAACAGAGAGTCAAATCATGAGTGAACTCCCATTCACAATTGCTTCAAAGAGAATAAAATACCTAGGAATCCAACTTACAAGGGATGTGAAGGACCTCTTCAAGGAGAACTACAAACCACTGCTCAATGAAATAAAAGAGGATACAAACAAATGGAAGAACATTCCATGCTCATGGGTAGGAAGAATCAATATCGTGAAAATGGCCATACTGCCCAAAGTAATTTATAGATTCAATGCCATCCCCATCAAGCTACCAATAACTTTCTTCACAGAATCGGATAAAACTACTTTAAAGTTCATATGGAACCAAAAAAGAGCCCGCATCGCCAAGTCAATCCTAAGCCAAAAGAACAAAGCTGGAGGCATCATGCTACTTGACTTCAAACTATGCTACAAGGCTACAG
>NW_026664805.1:0-1763 GCF_009828535.3 Hylobates moloch | reverse complement strand
AAAAGTGTTTTCTTCAAAGTGAAATGATGAATGAAAGAGTATCCTGATCTTAAACTTGGCTTTTTTTATTGCCCATTCACCTTGAAGAGTGGTTCCAATCATGAGTGTTACCTTCCAAGGACAATGTCATCCTAGTTATAACCAGCTTGCTCCCCTGCCCTGAGCCTTCTGTCCAAGTCTGTCCAGGTGTGGGTCTGGGGCAGGGGACAGCTCATCCATTTCCCACTGCATGGAACAGAGGCTGTGTCCAGGGCCCGAGCAACAAAAGTTTCTCCTTTGGGTTTCTGTTTCCCTCTTTCAGTTCAGAGTCTGTCATCTGAACCATGAGGATCTAGTGGTTTCTGTTTGCCATTGAAATCTGCAAAGGGAACATAAACTCACAGGACACATGCAGGCAAGGGCACCCTGGCATCCCTGGGAACCCCGGTCGCAATGGTCTGCCTGGAAGAGATGGACGAGACGGAGCGAAGGGTGACGGGGATGCAGGTACTCATCTGGCAGCTTCGGCTGCCTTTCAACTTCTCTCTTCATTCCTTTCACCTCATTCACTCATCATCTGTGTGATTTTCCACCTACCCACTCACAACCCATCCATCCATCCACCCGCAACATTCACTGGGGCCTGACCCCAGTCATCCATCCACCCATCTGCCCAGCAACACTCATGGGGTCTGCTCCATGCCAGACTCTATGCCAGGTGCTGGTGGAGAGCACAGGGCAAGATCGCATGACCCCTGCCCTCCTGGGTTCTCTCATCTCTGACACCGCAGAACAATTTCAGTAGTATACGATGTCATGGATCCTCCCATCACAGGTGACAGGTATGTTGGACTTTTGGCAACACAAGGCCAATAGAGAGATCTGATCATGAATTATTTGGCAGCAAGCACCCAGCTGCAGCGCAGGTGAGAGCTAATACTGCATCGTGCCATGAAGCGGGAGATGCAGAGTAACAGATGACACAAAAGGAGACGAGAATCTGAAGCCATACAGCTGCTGCTTATGCATCTATATGACCTAGATTGGGACCCTGTCCTAGGGTCTGGGGATCTGGGGACAGGATTCAGCCTCTGGGAGGGAGGTTTGCCAAATCCGGGAAGTCTGAGTGGTTTCCATAACAACAACCAATAGACTTGGTTTCCAAACGGGGTACCATTCTTGAGGCCTGGTCTTGACTGTAGGGTCACATATCTAAGACATGCAGAATGATCCATCTGGGTTAAGTGCACAGTTCAGTGGCATTACAAAAAAAATATTAAAACTTCTATGGACCTTTTTAAAGATAAGTTTGTGTTTCTAACATGTCTCAGTTTATGGCATTTGGTGGCCTGATAGTTTTTTGAATGGGCTGGATGAAGCCAACCATCACCAGGAAGCAACTTTATTTCTTTCTAACCACCATCCTGCACAACTGCTCTGTGAGGTGTCTTCTCCTGGCTCACATCTCCAACTCACTGACACTATTCCAGTCCCCCAGTAGCAAACAGCCCAGTCCAAATGAATAGCAAAACCTTACCCTTAATGAAATCAGGTCTTCTGCCCTCATACTGTGACCACAGTGGTGTGTGTGTGTGTATTTTATTTATGAATATTTAGGATTTTCATTTGTTAAATTTTTGTTATAAAATATTACACACAAAAGGAGATAAATAGGTGATAAAAAATACAGGGAACTATGACAAACACTCCTATATTCAATACCAAATTTCTCTACCTTGTTGAATTTCTCTCCTCTTTGCTCACCAATGTCCATTCTTTCAAGT
>NW_026664804.1:0-1763 GCF_009828535.3 Hylobates moloch | reverse complement strand
TAAAAAGCAGAGCACCTCTCCTCCTCCAAAGGAACGCAGTTCCTCACCAGCAATGGAACAAAGCTGGACGGAGGATGACTTTGACAAGTTGAGAGAAGGAGGCTTCAGATGGTCAAACTACTCCGAGCTATGAGAGGAAATTCAAAACAATAGCAAAGAAGTCAAAAACTTTGAAAAAAAATTAGATGAATGGATAACTAGAATAACCAATGGAGAGAAGGGCTTAAAGGAGCTGATGGAGCTGAAAGCCAAGTATCAAGAACTACATGAAGATTGCAGAAGCCTCAGTAGCAGATGCGATCAACTGGAAGAAAGGGTATCGCTGATGGAAGATGAAATGAATGAAATGAAGCGAGAAGAGAAGTTTAGAGAAAAAAGAATAAAAAGAAATGAACAAAGCCTCCAAGAAATTTGGGACTATGTGAAAAGACCAAACCTACAGCTGATTGGTGTACCTGAAAATGACGGGGAGAATGGAACCAAGCTGGAAAACACTCTGCAAGATATTATCCAGGAGAACTTCCTCAATCTAGCAAGGCCGGCCAACATTCAGATTCAGGAAATACAAAGAACACCACAAAGATACTCCTCGAGAAGAGCAACTCCAAGAAACATAATTGTCAGATTCACCAAAGTTGAAATGAAGGAAAAAATGTTAACGGCGGCCAGAGAGAAAGGTCGGGTTACCCACAAAGGGAAGCCCATCAGACTAACAGCTGATCTCTCGGCAGAAACTCTACAAGCCAGAAGAGAGTGGGGGTCGATATTCAACATTCTTAAAGAAAAGAATTTTCAACCTATAATTTCATATCCAGCCAAACTAAGCTTCATACGTGAAGGAGAAATAAAATACTTTACAGACAAGCAAATGCTGAGTGATTTTGTCACCACCAGGCCTGCCCTAAAAGAGCTCCTGAAGGAAGCGCTAAACATGGAAAGGAACAACTGGTACCAGCCCCTGCAAAAACATGCCAAATTGTACAGACCATTGAGGCTAGGAAGAAACTGCATCAACTGATGAGCAAAATAACCAACTAACACCATACTGACAGGATCAGATTCACACATAATAATATTAACTTTAAATGTAAATGGGCTAAATGCTCCAATCAAAAGACACAGACTGGCAAACTGGATAAGGAGTCAGGACCCATCAGTGTGTTGTATTCAGGAAAAGCATCTCACGTGCAGAGACACACATAGACTCAAAATAAAGGGATGGAGGAAGATCTATCAAGCAAATGGAAAACAAAAAAAGGCATGGTTTGCAATCCTAGTCTCTGATAAAATAGACTTTAAACCAACAAAGATCAAAAGAGAGAAAGAAGGCCATTACATAATGGTAAAGGGATCAATTCAACAAGAAAATCTAACTATCCTAAATATACATGCACCCAACACAGGAGCACCCAGATTCATAAAGCAAGTCTTGAACTACAAAGGGACTTAAACTCCCCCACAATAATAATGGGAGATTTTAACACCCCACTGTCAACATTAGAAAGATCAACGAGACAGAAAGTTAACAAGGATATCCAGGAATTGAACTCAGCTCTGCACAAAGTGGACCTAATTGACATCTACAGAACTCTCTACCCCAAATCAACAGAATATACATTTTTTTCAGCACCACACCACACCTATTACAAAATTGACCACATAGTTGGAAGTAAAGCACTCCTCAGCAAATGTAAAAGAACAGAAATTATAACAAATTGTCTCTCAGACCACAGTGCAATCAAACTAGAACTCAGGATTAAGAA
>NW_026664803.1:0-1764 GCF_009828535.3 Hylobates moloch | reverse complement strand
CCCCTTCCCTTCCCCTTCCCTTCCCTCCTTTCTCTCTCCCTCTCGCTGTCTTACATGCTCTCTCTCTTTCTCTTTCTTTCTCTCTCTTTCTTTCTTTCTTTCTTTCTTTCTTTCTTTCTTTCTTTCTTTCTTTCTTTCTTTCTTTCTTTCTTTTTTTTCTTTCTTTCTTTTCTTTCTTTCTTTCTCTTTCTTCTCTTGCTGTGTCACCCAAGCTGGAGTGCAGTGATTGTAGCTCACTGCAGCCTTGAACTCCAGCAAATTAAACATTTTTTGTAGAGATAAAGTCTCACTTTGTTGCCCAGGCTGATGTAGAACTCCTGGCCCCAAGTGATCCTTCTGCCTTGGCCTCCCAAAGTGCTGGGATTATATCCGTGAACCACTGCAGCCAGCCTGCATCATATCTTTACAGGCAGAGAGGCCTGATTTGTCCGGAGATTGTTGGGCAGTCTAGAGGGGCAGAAAGCTACTATCATTATCGTGGTGATCTAAAAATCACCTAAATGTGCAAAAAGCTCTTCTAAGTGTGGGGCACAAAGATGGAAAAGACATATTTTTGACTATAAAGAGCTAGCAATTTAGTTACTACTTAAGAGGCAAAGTCTACATGAACTATAATAATTAATACAAGGCAATAACTAGCCCCAAGGCATGAAATGTGGACCAGCACATGTTGTACAGAGACCTGACACTAAAAACTGTTGATTTATTTTTATTTGCAAGAGCTGAGAGTTTGGGCCACTGATGATGTGTGATCCAAAATGTGGTGTGGATTTATAATAAAACGGAACTGCTTTCAACTTCTAGCTCTGCTAATTACAATCAATTTCAACTTGGACCAGTCAGTTTCCTTTTTGTGACCTCAGCTTTCTTATCTGTAAAATAGGAACAATAACCTCAATGTTACAGAGGGACATTAAATGAGATGATGAACTTTTAATGGACTTAAGAGTACTTTTTAACGTTAATAATTATTATAAATAGAACAATTCCAGATGAATGCCTGGCATTCTGGTATTTTGATATTCTTCTTTTTTTAAAAAATTAGAGACAGGGCCGGGCATGGTGGCTCACGCTTGTAATCCCAGCACTCTGGGAGGCTGGGCGGGCAGATCACCTGAGGTCAGGAGTTTGAAACCAGCCTGATAAATATGGAGAAACCCCATCTCTACTAAAAAAAAATACAAAATTAGCTGGGCATGGTGGCACATGCCTGTAATCCCAGCTACTCGGGAGGCTGAGGCTGGAGAATCGCTTGAACCCGGGAAGCGGAGGTTGTGATGAGCTGAGATTGTGCCATTGCACTCCAGCCTGGGCAACAAGAGTCAAAGGCAACAAGAGTCAAATTCTATCTCAAAAAAAAAAAAAAAAATTAGAGCAATTAGAGACAGGGTCTTGCTGTGTTGCCCAGGTGGTTCCAAATCTGGCCAACTATATAATAAAATAATGTACAACACAGCCATAGACATAGACATAGATTTTCGGCTTTCAGAATTTGAAACAGCAGAGCAACAGGGAGTTTGGGGCCGCAGTAAAATGTTCAAGAACTGTTATGTTCTAAAGTGGAAGCCAACCCCCCCAAAAATGAAAAGTGCATGTGTCAAATGCTATATCTCATTCTCCCTTTTAAATGGTTTTGCATCTAGCATATTTGCAGGTCAGTGCTCCAGGGACACTAAATGGCTTGTTGGCAGAACAAAATGTTGGTCTCACAGTTCTCGTGCGTCCTCCAGCACCGGGAGGAGATGCACTGCAGCTTGTCCTAAG
>NW_026664802.1:0-1764 GCF_009828535.3 Hylobates moloch | reverse complement strand
GGTAAATGAAAGACTTAAATGTTAATCTTAAAAATTATAAAATAAAAAACCCTAGAAGATAAGAAGTGCCATTCTAGACATAGAAACTGCCAAAGATTTCATGATGAAGATATCAAAAGCAATTGCAAAAAAAGCAAAAATTGACAAATGGGACCTAAATAAACTAATAATCTTTTTCACAGCAAAGGAAACTAGCAACACAGTAAAGAGACATCCTACAAAATAATAAAAAATATTTGCAAACTATGCTTCTGGCAAAGGTCTACTATCCAGAATCCATAAGGAACTAAAGCAAGTTTACAAGAAAAAAAAATACTAACTTAAAAGAAGACCAAAAAAACATGAAAAAGATGTTTGTCTTCAAAAGGACACAAACATGTGGCTAACAAGCCTACAAAAAAATGCTCATCACTAATCATTAGAGAAATGCAAAAGAAAACCACAACAAGAAATCATCTCAAACCAGTGAGAATGGCAATTATTATAATTCAACCATGGTGAAAAGCAGTGTGGTGATTCCTCACTAAACTAAAAACAAAATTACCATTTGATCCAGTAACCTCACAACAGGGTATATACCTAAAAATATATAAATTATTCTATCATAAAGATACATGCATGATCACATTCATTGCAGCACTATTCACAATAGGAAAGACATGGAATCAACCTAAATGCCTATCAATGGTAGATTGGATAAAGAAAATATGGTATGGTTGGGCATTATGGCACATGTCTGTAATCCAGCACTTTCAGGGCTGAGCCAGGTGGATTGCCTGAGCTCAGGAGTTTGAGACTGGCATGGACAACATGGCAAAATCTCACCTATTAAAAAAACACAAAAAGAAAAATTAGCTAGGCATGGTGGCACAAGCCTTTAGGCTTAGCTACTTGGGAAGCTTAGATAGAAAAGGATTGCTTGAGCCTGAGAGTTTGAGTTTCAGTGAGCCAAGATCACACCACTGCACTCCAGCCTGGGAAAAAGAGTGAGACCCTGTCTCCAAAAATAACAAAAAATTAAAAACTTAATAAAAACAAAATATGGGCCAGATGCAGTGGCTCACACCTGTAATCCCAGCACTTTGGGAGGCCAAGGCGGCAGATCACCTGAAGTCAGGAGTTCAAGACCTGCCTGGCCAACATGGCAAAACCCCGTCTATACTAAAAATACAAAAATTAGCTGAGTGTGGTGGCACACGCCTGTAATCCCAGCTACTTGGGAGGCTGTGGCAGGAGAATTGCTTGAACCCGGGAGGTGGAGGTTGCAGTGAACTGAGATCATGCCACTGCACTCCAGCCTGAGTGACACAGTGAGATTCCATCTCAAAACAAACAAACAAATATGGTACATAAACATCATGAAATACTGTGTGGCCATAAAAAAAAAAAAAAATTATGTCCTTTGCAGCAACATGGATGAAGCTGGTGATCAGTATTCTTAGAAAACTGATGCAGAAACAGAAAACCAAATGCATGTTATTTATAAGTAAGAGCTAAATAAGAACACATGAACACAGAGGGGAAAAAAAGACACTGAGGCCTAGTTGAGGGTGGGAGGACTAAAAGGGTCAGAAAAAGTACATTTTTGGTGCTATGATTAGTACTGCAGTGACAAAATAATCTCCACACCAAACTCCCATGACACAATTTTAGCTGTATAACAAACCTGCACGTGTACCCCTGAACCAACCAAAAATAAAAGTTAAAAGAAAAAAAATCCCTGGGTTGGAGAGTGCAATGCAGGTGGAAGGACTGGTTTGTGCT
>NW_026664801.1:0-1764 GCF_009828535.3 Hylobates moloch | reverse complement strand
AGGAGCAAATAAAGCTCTAATAAGTGACTCTAAAGAATTGCAGACCTGGAGGGTGGAGCCAAGATGGCCGAATAGGAACAGCTCCGGTCTCCAGCTCCCAGCCCCAGCGACACAGAAGACTGGTGATTTCTGCATTTCTGCTTGAGGTACCGGTTTCATCTCACTAGGGAGTGCCTAACAGTGGGTGCAGGACAGTCGGTGAAGCGCACTGTGCACGAGCCGAAGCAGGGCGAGGCATTACCTCACTCGGGAAGTGCAAGGGGTCAGGGAGTTCCCTTTCCTAGTCAAAGAAAGGGGAAACAGACGGCACCTGGAATATCGGGTCAGTCCCACCCCAATACTGCGCTTTTCCAACGGGCCTGGAAAACGGCACACTAGGAGATTGTGTCCCGCACCTGGCTCGGAGGGTCCTGTGCCCACGGAGTCTCGCTGATTGCTAGCACAGCAGTCTGAGATCAAGCTGCAAGGCGGCAGCGAGGCTGGGGGAGGGGCGCCCGCCATTGCCCAGGCTTGCTTAGGTAAACAAAGCAGCCAGGAAGCTCGAACTGGGTGGAGCCCACCACAGCTCAAGGAGGCCTGCCTGCCTCTATAGGCTCCACCTCTGGGGGCAGGGCACAGACAAACAAAAACTCAGCAAAGAACCTCCACAGACTTAAATGCCCCTGTCTGACTGACAGCTTTGAAGAGAGTAGTGGTTCTCCCAGCACGCAGCTGGAGATCTGAGAACAGACAGACTGCCTCCTAAAGTGGGTCCCTCACCCCTGAGCAGCCTAACTGGGAGGCACCCCCCCAGTAGGGTCAGACTGACACCTCATTCAACCGGGTACTCCTCTGAGACAAAACTTTCAGAGGAACTATCAGACAGCTGAATTTGTGGTCTCACGAAAATCCGCTGTTCTGCAGCCACCGCTGCTGACACCCAGCCAAACAGGGTCTGGAGTGGACCTCTAGTAAACTCCAACAGACCTGCAGCTGAGGGTCCTGTCTGGTAGAAGGAAAACTAACAAACAGAAAGGACTTCAACACCAAAAACCCATCTGTACATCACCATCACCAAAGACAAAAAGTAGATAAAACCACAAAGATGGGGAAAAAACAGAGCAGAAAAACTGGAAACTCTAAACAACAGAGCACCTCTCCTCCTCCAAAGGAACGCAGTTCCTCACCAGCAACGGAACAAAGCTGGATGGAGGATGACTTTGATGAGTTGAGAGAAGAAGGCTTCAGACGATCAAACTACTCTGAGCTACGAGAGGAAATTCAAAACAATAGCAAAGAAGTTAAAAACTTTGAAAAAATATTAGAAGAATGGATAACTAGAATAACCAATGGAGAGAAGGGCTTAAAGGAGCTGATGGAGCTGAAAGCCAAGTTTCGAGAACTACGCGAAGATTGCAGAAGCCTCAGTAGCAGATGCGATCAACTGGAAGAAAGGGTATCACTGATGGAAGATGAAATGAATGAAATGAAGAGAGAAGGGAAGTTTAGAGAAAAAAGAATAAAAAGAAATGAACAAAGCCTCCAAGAAATTTGGGACTATGTGAAAAGACCAAACCTACGTCTGATTGGTGTACCTGAAAATGATGGGGAGAATGGAACCAAGTTGGAAAACACTCTGCAAGATATTATCCAGGAGAACTTCCCCAATCTAGCAAGGCAGGCCAGCATTCAGATTCAGGAAATACAGAGAACGCCACAAAGATACTCCTCGAGAAGGGCAACTCCAAGACACATAATTGTCAGATTCACCAAAGTTGAAATGAA
>NW_026664800.1:0-1764 GCF_009828535.3 Hylobates moloch | reverse complement strand
CCTATAGCGGAAAAAGGAATATCTTCAAATAAAAACTACACAGAAGCATTCCGTGAAACTTCTTTCTGTTCTGTGCATTTAACTAGCATAGTTGAAGCTTACTTTTGATAGAGCAGTTCTGAAACACTCTTTCTGTAGAAACTGCAAGTGGACATTCTGAGCTCTAAGGGTATTGTAGTGGAAAAAGGAATATCTTCAAACGAAAACTACACAGAAGCATTCTGTGCAACTTCTTCTGTTCTCTACATTCTACTAACAGAGTTGAAGCTTAGTTTTGATTGAGCAGTTCTGAAACACTCTTTCCGTAGAAACTGGAAGGGGATATTTTGAGCAGTAGGGGGCATTTATTGGAAAAAGGAATATCTTCAAATAAAAACTACACAGAAGCATTCTGTGAAACTTCTTACTGTTCTGTGCATTCAACTAACAGAGTTGAAGTTTAGTTTTGATTGAGCAGTTCTGAAACACACTTTCTGTAGAAACTGCAAGGTGATATTCGGAGAACTAAGGGGCCTATAGTGGAAAAAGTAATATCTTCAAATAAAAACTACACAGAAGCATTCTGTGAAACTACTTTCGGTTCTATGCATTCAACTAACAGAGTTGAAGCTTACTTTTGATAGAGCAGTTCTGAAACACTCTCTCTGTAGAAATTGGAAGTAGACATTCTGAGGGCTAAGGGGCTTACAGTGGAAAAAGGAATATCTTCAAATAAAAACTACACAGAAGCATTTTGTGAAACTTCTTTCTGCTCTGTGCATTCAAGTAACGGAGTTCAAGCTTACTTTTGATTGAACAGTTCTGATACACTGTTTCTGTAGAAACCGCATGGGGACATTCGGAGCACTTAGGGGCCTATAGTGGAAAAAGGAATATCTTCAAACAAAAACTACACAGAACCATTCTGTGCAAATTCTTTCTGTTCTGTGCATTCAACTAACCGAGTTGAAGCTTGGTTTTGATTGAGCTGTAAAAACACTCTTTCTGTAGAAACTGGAAAGGGATATTTTGAGCACTAGGGGGCATTTAATGGAAAAAGGAATATCTTCAAATAAAAACTACACAGAAGCATTCTGTGAAACTTCTTACATTTCTGTGCATTCAACTAACAGAGTTGAAACATAGTTTTGAATGAGCAGTTCTGAAACACTGTTTCTGTAGAAACTGCAAGGGGACATTCGGAGAACTAAGGGGCCTAGATTGGAAAAAGGAATATCTTCAAATAAAAACTACACAGAAGCATTCTGTGAAACTTCTTTCTGTTCTGTGCGTTCAACTAAGAGAGTTGAAGCTTAATGTTGATAGAGCAGTTCTGAAACACTCTTTCTTTAGAAACTGGAAGTAGACATTCTGAGCGCTAAGGGGCTTTTAGTGGAAAAAGGAATATCTTCAAATAAAAACTACACAGAAGCATTCTGTGAAACTTCTTTCTGTTCTGTTCATTCAACTAGCAGAGTTGAAGCTTACTTTTGATAGAGCAGTTCTGAAACACTCTTTCTGTAGAAACTGCAAGTGGACATTCTGAGCGCTAAAGTTTTATATTGGAAAAAGGAATATCTTCAACAAAAACTGCACAGAAGCATTCTGTGCAACTTCTTTCTGTTCTGTGCATTCAACTAACAGAGTTGAAGATTAGTTTTCATTGAGCAGTTCTGAAACACTCTCTCTGTAGAAAATGGAAGAGGATATTTTGAGCACTAGGGGGCCTTTAGTGGAAAAAGGAATATCTTCAAATAAAAAGTACACAGAAGCATTCTGTGAAAC
>NW_026664799.1:0-1765 GCF_009828535.3 Hylobates moloch | reverse complement strand
TGGAGAATGGAATGGAGAATGGAATGGAATGCAGAATGGAATGGAAATTGGAATAGAGAATGGAATGGAATAGAATGGAGAATCGAATGTAGAGTGGAATGGAATGGAATGGAGAATGGAATGGAAAATGGAATGGCATGGAATGGAGAATGGAATGGAATGGATAATGTAATGAAGAATGGAATGGAATGGAGAATGGAATGGAGAATGGAATAGAGAATTGAATAGAGAATAGAATAGAGAATGGAATGGAGAATGGAATGGAATGGAGAATGAAATGCAGAAGGGAATGGACAGGAGAATGGAATGGAATGGAGAATGGAATGGATAATTGAATGCAGAATGGAATAGAATGGAGAATGGAACAGAATGGAGAATGGAATGGAGATTGGAATAGAGAATGGAATGCAGAATGGAATGGAGAATCGAATGGAATGGAATGGAGAATGGAATGGAATGGAGAATGGAATGGAGATTGGAATGGAGAACGGAATGAAATGGAAAAAAGAAAGGAGAAGGAAGGGAAGAAGGAAGGAAATTAAAAAGAAAAGGAAAGAGAAGGAAGGAGAAGGAAAAGAAAGAATGCAGAATGGAATGGAGAATGGAGAATGGAATGGAATGCAGAATGGAATGGAGAATACAATGGAATGGAGAATGGAATGGAGAATGGGATGGAATGGAGAATGGAAAGGAGAATGGAATGGAATGGAGAATCGAATGGAATGGAATGGGATGGAGAATGGAACGGAATGGAATGGAGAATGGAAAGGAGAATGGAATGGAATGGAGAATGGAAAGGAGAATGGAATGCAGAATGGAATGCAATGGAGAATGGAATGGAAAGGAGAATGGAATGCAGAAGGGAATGGAATGGACAAGGGAATGGAAAGGAGAATGGAATGCAGAATGGAATGGAATGGAGAAGGGAATGGAATGGAGAATGGAATGCAGAAGGGAATGCAATGCAGAATGGAATGGAATGGAGAATGGAATGGAAGGGAGAATGGAATGGAATGCAGAATGGAATGGAATGGAGAATGGAATATAATGGAGAATGGACTGCAGAATTGAATGGAGAATGGAATGCAGAATGGAATAGAATGGAGAATGGAATATAATGGAGAATGGACTGGAGAATTGAATGGAGAATGGAATGGAATGGAGAATGGAATGGAGAATGGAATGGAATGAAATGGAGAATGAAATAGAATGGAATGGAATGGAATCGAGAATGGAAAGGAATGGAAAATGGAATGTAGAATGGAATGAAATAGAATGGAGAATGGAATGGAATGGAGAATGGAAAGGAGAATGGAATGGTATGGAGAATGGAATGCACAATGGAATGGAATTGTGAATGGAATGCAGAATGGAATAGAAAGGAGAGTAAAATGCAGAGTGGAATGGATTGGAGAATGGAATGGAATGGAGAATGGAATGGAATGGAGAGTGGAATGAAATGGAGAGTGGAATGAAATGGAGAATGGACTGGAGAATGAAATGGAATGGAGAATGAAATGGAATAGAGAAGGGAATGGAATGGAAAACGGAATGGAGAATGGAATGGAGAGTGTAAAGGAGAATGGAATGCAGAATGGAATAGAATGGAGAATGGAAAGGAATGAAGAATGGAATGGAGAATGGAATTGAATGGAGAATGGAATGGAGAATGGAATGGAAAGGAAAATGGAATGCAGAATGGAATGGAATGGAGAAGGGAATGGAAAGGAGAATGGAATGCAGAATGGAATGGAATGGAGAAGGG
>NW_026664798.1:0-1765 GCF_009828535.3 Hylobates moloch | reverse complement strand
TCCCAGGAATAGAGAAGATCCTAAAAAGCTCAAGAAATGTAAAAATTGGTTACATATGATGCCTCACACAAAGGCAACAGTTTCAAGAACAGTATAATGAAAACGCAATAGAGAAATGTCTTCAGAGCCATGAGATTTAGTTTTCACTCTAGAATTTTATACTCTATAACAAAGGAGGGGTTTTGAGAGAGGCTAGATCTCTATACATATGTGTCCATGAGCCTTTCCTTGGAAACTGTGCTCCAGCACCACTGGGGAGTAACACAAGACAGAGGGCAATGCACAGCCTAGGACTCAGGGATCCAACATGAGTGGGCACAGAAGAGTTCAGAGAGGGCTCCCAGGAAAACAGGCCCAGGGCAGCCTAGGGAAACATAATCTATCCTGGAGGAGGATAACCAAAGGCCAAGGAAAGTTGCTCCAAGAAAAAACATGCAACATATGTTTTAGTAGATAAAACATTATTTTTGTTAGGCATGTGACAAATGTTACAACACTTGGGGAAGTATAGCTGTCAAAAAAGAGGCAAAGGAACAAAGTCAGAAAATTAATTCCATACACAAAATAATGAAGGATATGAAAACAAAGAGGCCAGCTGGGGGGTAATGGTCGCATTTGGCTTTATGAGCTATCATGGGATAGGAAAAGGGGGGTTATCTGGTAGAAGTACGGAAGTGTTCAGATTTCAGAAATATTTAAGAGAAAAAATGAAGTATGTACAAGGAGGAGGCACAGTCGGAATACTATATGACTCAACAGTGAATAATATGTGCATACCCATAATCATGTAAATATCAATTAGTGATTTAATTAAAAATGTGTTACAGGTGGAAGAAACAGAGAGCGAAATAAGGTCACAGTGGAGTGAGGAAGCTACGCTTTCACCTGCTATGACAGGAAGTCAGCAGAAAGTGTTGAAGAAAGTGGACTTAGCTATTTTTAATTTTATTTGAATGCAAAAGATTAAATATTTAAGGCAGATATTTATATCACAACAAATTGTGTAACTTAAATGTCAGACACCCTTAAAAATGGGCACAGTAAGCTAAAGACTTTCCTGAATAAATCCGATACTTAGGAAAATAGAAGAAATTTAGAAATTCCATCAAAAAAGGATCATGCTAACAGCACTGGCTCCCTGTTGAATATTTAAAGAATCATGACAGATAGACTTTTAATTCAAACAATTAATTTCTTAACTTTTCAAAAGCTTACTTACATAATATAGGTGAGAGCTCCTCCTCTTTTCTTGCACTAACAATGAAAAAATAACTAATCAATTCCGGTATAAACACCATAGAATAAAAGTAGTTGCTGATCATCTGATTATCACTATATAAAATGAGATAAAATTCCATTTTTAAAAATTCTTACCAACAGAATTTATAATTTAAATAATCTGGCATGATGAATCTCATAAAGTAAAATCTAAAAATACAGTTTTATTTTTTGACCTAACAGATATTTTATTACACAAATATGAAAGAATCCCCATGTACATAAGGAAAGGCAAAACAAATTAGGCAAGTGTGTGCCCTGCAAATCTCATGTTGAAATGTAGTGCCCCAGTGTTGGAGCTGGGGAAGTGTTTGGATCACAGGGGCAGATCCCTCATGAATGGCTTAGCACCATCCCCTTGGTAATGAGTGAGTTCCTGCTCTGAGTTCATGCATAATCGTCTTGGCTTTTTGTTGTTGTTGTTGTTGTTCTGAGATGGAGTCTCACTCTGATGCCCAGGCTGGAGTACAGTGCCGTGATTATGGTT
>NW_026664797.1:0-1765 GCF_009828535.3 Hylobates moloch | reverse complement strand
TCGCTCTGTTGCCCAGGCTAGAGTGCAGTGGCGTGATCTCGGCTCACTGCAAGCTCCGCCTCCCAGGTTCACGCCATTCTCCTGCCTCAGCCTCTCCTAGTAACTGGGACTACAGGTGCCCGCCACCACGCCGGGCTAATTTTTTGTATTTTTAGTAGAGACGGGATTTCACCATGGTCTCGATCTCCTGACCTGGTGATCCGCCCGCCTAGGCCTCCCAAAGTGCTGGGATTACAAGTGTGAGCCACCGCGCCTGGCCCCAGAATTAGCCATTTTTAAGTGCCCTGTTCAGCAGCATTAAGCACATTCACGTGATTGTGCAACCATCACCACCGTCATCTCCAGAACTTTCTCGTCTTCCCAAGCTGAAATGCTGTCCCATGAAACACTCACTCCCACCTCCCTCTGCAGCCCTGGTGCCCCCCATCCTACTTTCTGTCTCTGTGAGTCTGATGGCCCTAGGGACCTCCTATAAGAGTTTGTCTTTTTGTGACTGGCTTCTTTCACCAAGCATAATGTCCTCAAGGTTCAAGATCCCTGGTTTGATCAGGTTCTCACAGGGTTCCTGGCCCTCCAGAGAGGTTCCAGAGCTCAGCTCTCGTGGGCAGTGGGCAGTCAGCTGGGGGCTTCCTGCCAGGAGCCCGGCCTTCCCGTCACTGAGCATTCAGGCGGTTCCCCTTCCAGATGTCGGTCTCGAAACGAGCCCGAAAGGCCTCCAGCGACCTGGATCAGGCCAGCATGTCCCCATCTGAAGAGGAGAACTCGGAAAGCTCGTCTGAGTCGGAGAAGACCAGCGACCAGGTAGGCTGGTGGCTCCTTGGGAGGGCAGGGAAGTGCAGTGGCTGCCAGTGGGCCCCAGTTTAGCTCACTTCTCTCCCCCAGGACTTCACACCTGAGAAGAAAGCAGTGGTCCGGGCGCCGCGGAGGGGCCCCCTAGGGGGACGGAAAAAAAAGGTAGCGTGCACTTGACTTTGTTTCCCATGCCCACTCATGGGGCACCTCTGTGGTCTCCAGCACTGTCCCCAGGGCAGGGGTGGGCCATTTCTGGAGGGGGTGGGACACGACTGCAGGGTACCCCAGGGGACCGCATCTGCCCAGAGTGTGGCACCTCGTTATGGCTGCACTGCCTCCAGGAGTCCTCCTTCCGGTTTGGAAAGGGGCATTCTGGGATGTTGGCATCAGAAGGGAGGGAAGCAGTCCTGATGCGCCTGCATGAGAGTGAGAGAGAGCGAGAGAATGAGAGAGCGAGAGGGAGAGAGCGAGAGGGAGAGAGGAGAGAGGGAGCGAGAGGGAGAGAGAAGAGAGAGGGAGAGAGGAGAGAGGGAGAGAGCGAGAGGGAGAGAGAGCAAGAGGTTGAGAGGAGAGAGAGGGAGAGTGAGAGAGCGAGAGAGCGAGAGGGAGAGAGAAGAGAGGAGAGAGAGGTGTGTGCCGGTGTGTATATGAGCGGATTGTGTCTGTGTTCTGTCTCTGTGCACGTGTGTCCACGTGCATGTGTGTGTGTGTGTACTTGTGTGTATGCATGTTTGTGACCATGTACATGTGTATGTGTGCAGTGTGTGTGGAGATCGTGCACGTGTGATGTGTGTCGTGTGTGCATGTGCCTGTGTGTTTCTGGTGCCTGTGTCCCTGTGCCTGTGTGTGTGTGTGCTGTGCCTCTCCTCTGTGTCTGTGTGTTGTGCCTCTGTGTTCCCATGTGAGTATATGTGGTGCCTGTGTGTGTGCATTTGTGTCCCTGTGTGCATAGTGTGTTCATGTGTCTATGTGT
>NW_026664796.1:0-1765 GCF_009828535.3 Hylobates moloch | reverse complement strand
AAAAAAAAAAAAAAAAAACTTAGCTGAAGTGGTTTGTCACCACTAGGCCTGCCTTAGAAGAAATACTAAAGAGGGTTCTTCAGGTTAAAATAAAAGAGATTAAACAGTAACACAAAAAGCATATGAAAGTATAAAACTCACTGTTAAAATTAATTATATAAACAAATAGAGAATGGCTGACTAGAAGCAGCTAGTGCATGACTCTCATGGAGAGGAATGAAAGGAGCAAGTAAATACAGCACGTTGAACTGAAACATCCAGGCACTCGCATTGGGACTAATCAAGGAAACAACTCGACGCACAGAAGATGGAGAAAACAAGGCAGGACGATGGCCCACCCAGAAGTGATACGGAACCAGGAGAACCTCTGCCAAGGAAGTGGTGAGTGAATGTGCTACCCCAGGAAATGATGCTTCTCCCACAGATTTTTGCAACTCTCAGGTCAGGAGATCCCCTTGTGAACCCACTTCACCAGAGCCTTAAGTCTGGCACACAGAAATACCTGGAGTCTCAGCAGAGCAGTCACTTGGGCATGAGCAGAGACTTGGAAACAGCTCTGGGCAAAGTGGGAGAATCAACCCCCGTACATACCCCTAGCAAAGAGGCTGAATCCAGGGGGCCAAGCAGTGATGGTCTGTGGGCCCTAGTTCTATGGCACCTCACAAGATAAGACCCACTGGTTTGGAATTCCAACCAGCCACTAGCAGCAGTGTTGTGCCTGCCTGGGACAGGGGGAGGGGTGGGCCGCCATCTTTGCTGTTTGGGCAACTTAGCAGTTCCAGCCTGCAGGCTTTGGAGAGTCCAAACCAACTGGGTGCAGAAGGGATCCCCCAGCACAGCACAGCTGCTCTATCCAAATGTGGTCAGACAACTTCATTAAGTGGGTCCCCAATCCCATTTCTCATCACTAGGCGGGACCTCGCAACCAAAGCCTCCAGCCACCCTCACTGGTGTTCTCTGGCTAACAGAGATTTGAAAACTCCCTGGGACAGAGCTCCCAGAGGGAAGGGCAGGCTGTCGACTTTGCTGTTTGGACAACTTAGCCATTCCAGCCTCCAGGCTTTGGAGAGCCCAGGCTGACTGGGGATGGAAGCGGCACAGATGCTCTATGAAAGCGTGGTCAGACTTCTTCTTTAAGCAGGTCCCTGATCCTGTTCCTCATGACTTGGTAAGACATCCCAATCGGGCCTCCAGCCACCTCCTACAGGTGTGTTTAGGCCAGCAACAGATCCATACCTCCTGGGCCAGAAGAAGGAACAGATTGTTCTGTTCCCAGAAGAAGGAACAGATTGCCATCTTTGCTGTTTCACAGCCTTTACTGGGGATACTTTAGGATACTGGAAGATCCAAGGCAACAAGGGATTGAAGTGGACCCCAAGCAAACCACAGCAGCCCTACAGAAAAGTGGCCAGACTGCTGAAAGAAAAAAAAAACAAAAAAAACTAAAGGTCAGCAACTTCAAAGATTGAAGGTAGAAGCCCACAAAGATGAGAAAGAATCAGAAAAAGAACACTGAAAACTCAAAAAGCCAGTGTCCTCTTTCCTCCAAATGAGTGCATCACCTTTTCAGCAAGGGTTCAGAACTAGGTTGAGGCTGACATGGCTGAAATGACAAAAGAAGAATTCAGGATATGGATAGGAACGAACTTCATTCAGCAAAAGGATTACATTGTAATGCAATGCAAGGAAGATGAAAATCATGATAAAACATCGCAAGAGCTGACAGACAAAATAGCCAGTATAGAGAGGAATGCAATCGACCTGA
>NW_026664795.1:0-1765 GCF_009828535.3 Hylobates moloch | reverse complement strand
TTCTGCCTCAGCCTCCCCAGTAGCTGGGATTACAGGCACCTGCCATCATGCCTGGCTTTTTCTGGCTTTTTTTTTTTTTTTTTGGTATTTTTGTAGAGATGGGATTTCACCATGTTGGCCAGGCTGGTCTTGAACTCCTGACCTCAGGTGATCCACCCACCTCGGCCTCCCAAGGTGCTGGGATTACAGGCGTGAGCCACCACGCCTGGCCGATTGTTCCAATGTATATGCACCCCAGTAATTTATGAGAGAGCCCAGGTCTTAATTTTTAATTGTTTTCCAAGATGGCTGTACTAGGCTTTCCTGCAAATGACACCATAGCATATATTGTGGTTGCCACCCCAGCAACCAGGCCCTCACCCTCCATCATGGGCTGCCCATTATGGCATGAGGGGGATTGACACTGGGCCAGGTATCTTTTGCCCCTCTAGGATTCCCCTTCATCATTCTCTCCATGCTGTCCGCCCCAGGAAGGCAATGGCCAACCTCAGAGACCTGCTTGCTGTTTCCCAAACTTATGCTAATCACACCTCTATGCCTTTGCCCATATTGTTCCCATCTCTTGCCCTGCACTCCTTCCCTTCTCAGTCTGGAACATTCTGAAGTTGTCCTCACAGGATTAACAAGAATTTTGGACAAAAATATATTAATAGTTATAATTAAGCATTACTTAGGCTGCACTTGACCCACTTTCTTGTAACTGAAAGTTATAGGGCACTAGATACTGACCATTTGCATTCCCATTGTTCCTATAGATAAGTTTTTTGTTTTTTGGCAAGGTCTCACTTTGTCACCCAGGCTGGAGTGCAATGGTACACTCATGGCTCACTGCAGTCTTGACCTCCCACGTTCAAGCAATCCTCCTGCCTCAACTTCCTGAGTAGCCCGGTCTACAGGTGTAGGCTACCACACCTCGCTGATTTTTTTTTTTTTTTTAAGACGGAGTCTCGCTCTGTCACCCAGGCTGGAGTGCAGTGGCGCGATCTCGGCTCACTGCAAGCTCCGCCTCCCGGGTTCACGCCATTCTCCTGCCTCAGCCTCTCCGAGTAGCTGGGACTACAGGCGCCCACCACCACGCCCGGCTAATTTTTTGTATTTTTAGTAGAGACGGGGTTTCACCCTGGTCTCGATCTCCTGACCTCGTGATCCGCCCGCCTCGGCCTCCCAAAGTGCTGGGATTACAAGCGTGAGCCACCGCGCCCGGCCGTTTAAGAATTTCTTAAGATGTTTTTTAGATCCCGAATTTCAGCAAGACAGCTGACCTCAAATAGTCTGAAGACCCACTGACCCCTGCAGAGGAATGGAGTCAGCATGAGAATACATTTTCTTCATCTCCCTGTCCCATGACTTTGCCCTGTGCCCTTTGAGCAATCAAGGATCTCCACACTTTGGCTGATTCCCAACCCCCTGAAAACCCTAGCCCCAAACTCTGTGGAGGCGGATTTGAAGTTTCCTCCCATCTCCTCGTTCAGCACCCCTAGAATTAAACCTCTTTCACTGCTGCAATGTGGTGAATTGACTTGCCATGTGCACTGGATAAAGGACCTATTATGGGCCGGGCGCGGTGGCTCACGCTTGTAATCCCAGCACTTTGGGAGGCCGAGGCGGGCAGATCACGAGGTCAGGAGATCGAGACCATGGTGAAACCCCGTCTCTACTAAAAATACAAAAAATTAGCCGGGCGTGGTGGCGGGCGCCTGTAGTCCCAGCTACTCGGAGAGGCTGAGGCAGGAGAATGGCGTGAACCCGGGAGGCAGAGCTTGCA
>NW_026664794.1:0-1766 GCF_009828535.3 Hylobates moloch | reverse complement strand
CTCTAGACCTCAAGCGATCTGCCTGCCTTGGCTTCTCAAAGTGCTAGGCTGCAAATATGAGCCATCATGCCCGGCCGATTAAATCTATTTTCAACAGCTTTCAAATCTAGTCTGCAAACTGCAAATTTTGAAGAGACAGCAAATAAGACCTTTGCAACAAGAATTTTCAAAGTAATTCAACATTTTTAACATTCACTTTAGGGTACATTATAACCACTACTACATGCCCACATTCTAGTGAACATTTTAGGTATTTTATGGGTTCTATCATTACATGAAACTATGGAAATATATCTTTTCACACTTAAGAAAAATCTAACAATACAGAAAACAGTCACACAAAAAGAATCAAATAGCAAGGGAACACAAACCATACCTTACAAATTGAAGATACTTTATGTTGATTTTCCGTAAAATCACCAAGACAGTTATTTGTTTGCTTAGAAAAGACCCAAGCATGCTGCCAGGTAAATTTAAAGTATTTTTAAGAGTAAAAGTGAGCATGATGGTTTTACTGCACATTTTATACTCACAAGGCTACTATGAATGGTCTCAGTCTAGAAGCTCTGTAGATATACAGATTAGAAGTCACTCCTGGTGCTCCAAAGCCCAGCAGCCACAAATCCAGTGGGTCCTCACTGAAGGAGAGAGAAACCTCTGGACAAGCATCCTTTGAAACTGTATGGGCCAGGCGCGGTGGCTCAAGCCTGTAATCCCAGCACTTTGGGAGGCCGAGGCGGGCGGATCACGAGGTCAGGAGATCGAGACCATCCTGGCTAACACGGTGAAACCCCAACTCTACTAAAAATACAAAAAATTAGCCGGGCGTGGTGGTGGGCGCCTGTAGTCCCAGCTACTCGGAGAGGCTGAGGCAGGAGAATGGCGTGAACCCGGGAGGCGGAGCTTGCAGTGAGCCGAGATCGCGCCACTGCACTCCAGCCTGGGCAACAGAGCAAGACTCCATCTCAAAAAAAAAAAAAAAAAAAAAAAAAAAAAGAAAGTGTATGAGCCCACGAAAGACCACACCCAATTCCTGAGGTTGATTAGATTGCATAGAAACGGGTAAATTGGCTGATTAGGTTTATAAAGTGTTGAAAACCACACTTGGGGGCTCAAAGCTCAACAGACAAGTTTGGAATGAGATGCAAGAAAGTTGACTTAACACAGGGTATTCAAAGAAATATTTTAAGTATAACAATTATTTCACTAAATATTATCACATGCTGATTTTTGTTTTGTTTAGTTTTCTTTTGTTTTGTTTTATTTGTTTGTTTGAGACGGTATCTCGCTCTGTTGCCAAGGCCGGGGTGCAATGGCTTGGTCTCAGCTCACTGCAACCTCTGCCTCTCGAGTTCAAGGGATTCTTCTGCCTCAGCCTCCCACGTAGCTGGGATTACAGTCGCCCACCACTAAGCTCAACTAATTTTTGTAGTTTCAGTAGAGACGGGGTTTCACCATGTTGCTCAGGCTGGTCTCAAACTCCTGATCTCAGGTAATCTACCCACCTTGGCCTCCCAAAGTGCTGGGATTACAAGCGTGAGCCACTGCACAGGGCCACATGCTAACTTTAAAATTTTGTTTCTCACTCCGTTTTAAAATTATAATTGCTTAAGTGCCTAGCCGTTATTTATCTGAATATGTTCAAAGATAAAACTTTAACTGGGATTACCAACACACCTGTGCTGTGTAACTCTCTTGTTTAAAAAAGTATAACAAGGAACTTAATTGTGTTTCACAAATTTGTATATATAATGGTTGATATAATT
>NW_026664793.1:0-1766 GCF_009828535.3 Hylobates moloch | reverse complement strand
AGGAACAGCTCCGGTCTACAGCTCCCAGCGTGAGCGACACAGAAGACGGGTGATTTCTGCATTTCCACTTGAGGTACCGGGTTCATCTCACTAGGGAGTGCCAAACAGTGGGTGCGGGACAGTCGGTGCAGCACACTGTGCGTGAGCCCAAGCAGGGCGAGGCATTGCCTCACCCGGGAAGCACAAGGGGTCAGGGAGCTCCCTTTCCTAGTCAAAGAAAGGGGTAACAGACGGCACCTGGAAAATCAGGTCAGTCCCACCCTAATACTGCGCTTTTCCAACGGGCCTGGAAAACGGCACACCAGGAGACTGTGTCCCGAACCTGGCTCGGAGGGTCCTATGCCCACGGAGTCTCACTGATTGCTAGCACAGCAGTCTGAGATCAAACTGCAAGGTGGCAGCAAGCTGAGGGAGGGGCATCCGCCATTGCCCGGGCTTGCTTAGGTAAACAAAGCAGCCAGGAAGCTCGAACTGGGTGGAGCCCACCACAGCTCAAGGAGGCCTGCCTGCCTCTGTAGGCTCCACCTCTGGGGGCAGGGCACAGATAAACAAAAATTCAGCAGGAATCTCTGCAGACTTAAATGTCCCTGTCTGACTGACATCATTGAAGAGAGTAGTGGTTCTCCCAGCATGCAGCTGGAGATCTGAGAACAGACAGACTGCCTCCTAAAGTGGGTCCCTCACCCCCGAGCAGCCTAACTGGGAGGCATCCCCCAGTAGGGACAGACTGACACCTCACTCGGCCAGGTACTCCTCTGAGACAAAACTTCCAGAGGAACTATCAGACAGCTGAATTTGTGGTCTCACGAAAATCCGCTGTTCTGCAGCCACCGCTGCTGACACCTAGCCAAACAGGGTCTGGAGTGGACCTCTAGTAAACTCCAACAGTCCTGCAGCTGAGGGTCCTGTCTGGTAGAAGGAAAACTAACAAGCAGAAAGGACATCCACACCAAAAACCCATCTGTACATCACCATCATCAAAGACCAAAAGTAGATAAAACCACAAAGATGGGGAAAAAACAGAGCAGAAAAACTGGAAACTCTAAAAAGCAGAGCACCTCTCCTCCTCCAAAGGAACGCAGTTCCTCACCAACAACAGAACAAAGCTGGATGGAAGATGACTTTGACGAGTTGAGAGAAGAAGGCTTCAGATGATGAAACTACTCCGAGCTACGGGAGGAAATTCAAAACAATAGCAAAGAAGTTAAAAACTTTGAAAAAAAATTAGACGAATGGATAACTAGAATAAACAATGGAGAGAAGGGCTTAAAGGAGCTGATGGAGCTGAAAGCCAAGTTTGAAGAACGACGCGAAGATTGCAGAAGCCTTGGTAGTCGATGCGATCAACTGGAAGAAAGGGTATCAGCGATGGAAGATGAAATGAATGAAATGAAGCGAGAAGGGAAGTTTAGAGAAAAAAGAATAAAAAGAAATGAACAAAGCCCCCAAGAAATTTGGGACTATGTGGAAAAACCAAACCTACATCTGATTGGTGTACCTGAAAGTGATGGGGAGAATGAAACCAAGTTGGAAAACACTCTGCAAGATATTATCCAGGAGAACTTCCCCAATCTAGCAAGGCAGGCCAACATTCAGATTCAGGAAATACAGAGAACGCCACAAAGATACTCCTCGAGAAGAGCAACTCCAAGACACATCATTGGCAGATTCACCAAAGTTGAAATGAAGGAAAAAATGTTAAGGGCGGCCAGAGAGAAAGGTCGGGTTACCCACAAAGGGAAGCCCATCAGACTAACAGCTGATCT
>NW_026664792.1:627-1766 GCF_009828535.3 Hylobates moloch | reverse complement strand
CCAAAAATACAAAAATTAGCTGGGCATGGTGGTGCATGGCTGTAATCTCAGCTACTTGGGAAGCTGAGGCAGAAGAATAGCTTGAAGCGGGGAAGCAGAGGCTGCAGTGAGCCAAGATCTTGTCACTGAACTCCAGCCTGGGCAACAGAGCAAGACCCTGTCTCAAACAAAACAAAACAAAAAAACAGAGGAGAATTTTTCCTATTATTCACAATAAATCTGATTTAATAATTCTAATTAATTGATTAATAATTTTAATTCCAGATAATTCTGACTTAATATTTGAAGCAAAAATAATTATAGAATTATGGAAGAGTAGAGGAATATAGTATTTAACGTTTGAAACAACTGACTATATTAAAATGGGAAAATTGACATTAAAGTATATAAAAGAAGATAGAAATAACAGAAAAAGAAAAATCATAATTCTTAATAAGTATAATTATTATTTTGTTAGATTAGTAGGAATTTTACTAAAGTATCAATATTGCAAAAGATGGGCTTACAAAAGAGTATAGATGATTACAAGGGCAATATTATCAAAAAATGTATAAAACCTGTAAAATTTGGTTCATAAAGTTTATATAAATATGTTAAAATATGATTTTATTTATATTAACCTAATAAGATAATAAAACAATGTCACAAAGTAACTTTTTTTGATGTGGGCTCAACTGTTCTGAATAATCATCAATGAAATATTGACCACACTTCTAATTAAAAAAAAAGGAATAGAGATAAACTTATAGGTAAATATCAATGGCTCTGGAAGTACATACAAGAAAATAAGAGTAATTTCCAGAGAGTAAGTTAAGAGATTTAAATAATTTAAAGAGATGTTTTAGTTGTTTTCACATTTTTCTGTTTATTTTGAATATTTTATCCTAATCAAATTATCTTATAATATATACATATTTATTATATTAATAAAAGGGTATTAAGTATACAAAAAAAAATTTAATACTTTTTTGTTTTGTTTTGTTTTGTTTTTAATTTTATTATTATTATACTTTAAATTTTAGGGTACATGTGCACAACGTGCAGGTTTATTACATATGTATATGTGTGCCATGTTGGTGTGCTGCACCAATTAACTCTTCATTTAGCATTAGGTATATCTCCTAATGCTATCCCTCCTG
>NW_026664792.1:0-527 GCF_009828535.3 Hylobates moloch | reverse complement strand
TTACCACCTATGAGTGAGAACATGTGGTGTTTGGTTTTTTGTCCTTGCGATAGTTTGCTCAGAATGATGGTTTCCAGTTTCATCCATGTACCTACAAAGGACACGCACTCATCATTTTTTATGGCTGCATAGTATTCCATGGTGTATAGGTGCCACATTTTCTTAATCCAGTCTATCGTTTTTGGACATTTGAGTTGGTTCCAAGTCTTTGCTATTGTGAATAGTGCCGCAATAAACATACGTGTGCATGTGTCTTTAGAGCAGCATGATTTCTAATCCTTTGGGTATATACCCAGTAATGGGATGGCTGGGTCAAATGGTGTTTCTAGTTCTAGATCCCTGAGGAATTGCCACACTGACTTACACAATGGTTGAGCTAGTTTGCAGTCCCACCAACAGTGTAAAAGTGTTCCTATTTCTCCACATCCTCTCCAGCATCTGTTGTTTCCTGACTTTTTAATGATCACCATTCTAACTGGCGTGAGATGGTATCTCATTGTGATTTTGATTTGCATTTCTCTGATGGC
>NW_026664791.1:0-1766 GCF_009828535.3 Hylobates moloch | reverse complement strand
CAATAAACATACGTGTGCATGTGTCTTTATAGCAGCATGATTTATAGTCCTTTGGGTATATACCCAGTAATGGGATGGCTGGGTCAAATGGTATTTCTAGTTCGAGATCCCTGAGGAATCGCCACACTGACTTCCACAATGGTTGAACTAGTTTACAGTCCCACCAACAGTGTAAAAGTGTTCCTATTTCTCCACATCCTCTCCAGCACCTCTTGTTTCCTGATTTTTTAATGATGGCCATTCTAACTGGTGTGAGATGGTATCTCACTGTGGTTTTGATTTGCATTTCTCTGATGGCCAGTGATGATGAGCATTTCTTCATGTGTTTTTTGGCTGCATAAATGTCTTCTTTTGAAAAGTGTCTGTTCATGTCCTCTGCCCACTTTTTGATGGGGTTGTTTGTTTTTTTCTTGTAAATTTGTTTGAGTTCATTGTAGATTCTGAATGTGATGTCTTCTTTGACCCATTAGAGATGTTAAAACACTTGAGAAAGCTCTGTGACCTACTCCACCCACAATGGAGAGGTGTTTAGCAGGAGGTGAGTTTGAGTGAGTTCAAATGATAAGATTGATATTTCTCCCTGTATTACCAGCAATAGGAGCTGATATACTCAGGACTACCACTGAGCTGGGGAGTTGGAGATGGCACTAGTGTAAGTGAAAACACCAGAAATCTCACTGGTCTTACTGATAGTCATTCATTTTTTTGACTAAATATGACTTGGGTTGCTGCAAAGCTTTGATTAATTTCCCAAGTTTTGAAAAGTTGATTCGGACCATTTTTTTTTTCCAGGGATTTTTGTTGCTGATTTAATGGAGTGACAGCCTTTCGGAAGTCTTTAAATTCACCATTTTCACTGATGTGACCCTTTTACCAGAAAGGAGTCCTAATTCTGACCCCAAGAGAAGGTTCTTAAATCTCGTGCAAGAGAGATTTCAGGGTGAGTCCACAGAGTAAAGTGAAAGCAAGTTTATTAAGAATTAAAGGAATGAAAGAATGGTTACTCCATAGGCAGAGCAGCCCCAAGGGCTGCTGGTTGGCTATTTTTATGGTTATTTCTTGATTATATGCTAAACAAACAAAAATGGATTATTCTTGAGTTTTCTGGGAAAGGGGTGGGCAATTCCTAGAACTGAGAGTTCCTCCCCTTTTTAGACCGCATAAGGTAACTTCCTGATGTTGTCATGGCATTCATAAACTGTCGTGATGCTGGTAGGAGTGTCTTTTAGCATGCAAATTCATTACAATTAGAGTACAATGAGCAGTGAGGATGACCAGGGGTCATTTTCTTCACAATCTTGGTTTTGGTGGGATTTGACCATTTTCTTTACCTCATGCTGTTCTATCAGCAAGTTCTTTGTGACCTGTATCTTGTGCTGGCCTCATGTCTTATCCTATGTCTTAGAATGCCTATACTTTTGGGACTGCAACCCAGTAGGTCTCAGTCTTATTTTACTGAGCACCTATCACAGATGGAGTAGATCTGGTTCAAACGCCACTGACAACCCAAATATATTTTTTTTAATGTTTAGACATATAAAAGGAGACAGGTAGACAGATAAAAGGAAATTCTAATAACTAGGTCTTCAACTTAAAGTAAGTATGTCTTTATTGAACACTCATGTGACTGGAAATGTGGAGGGGCTTTTAATGTATTATCTTATTTAATTATTTGAACACCTAAAAGTGGTTGGTACCATTAGTCACTCCCATTTTACAGATGAGAAAGCTGAGACTGTGAAAATGAATTACCTGGCCTAGATGTC
>NW_026664790.1:0-1767 GCF_009828535.3 Hylobates moloch | reverse complement strand
AAGATATTCCTTTTTCCTCTATAGGCCCCTTAGCGCTCCAAATGTCCACTTGCAGTTTCTACAGAAAGAGTGTTTCAGAACTGTTCCATCAAAAGTAAGGTTCAACTCTGTTATTGGAATGCACAGATCAGAAAGAAGTTTCACAGAATGCTTCTGCGTTGTTTTTATTTGAAGATATTCCTTTTTCCAATTTAGGCCCCGTAGCGCTCCAAATGTCCACTTGCAGATTCTACAGAAAGAGTGTTTCAAAAGTGCTGAATCAAAAGAAATCTTCTACTCTGTGAGATGTATGCACAGATCAGAAAGTAGTTTCACAGAATGCTTCTGCGTAGTTTTAATGGGAAAATATTTTGTTTTTCACCGTAGGCCTCAATGCTCTCCAAATATCCACTTGCAGATTCTGCAAAAAAGTGTGTTTTAAAACAGCTCAATCACAGGAAATGTTCAACTCAGTGAAATGAATGCAGAGATCAGAAAGAAGTTTCACAGAATGCTTCTGTGTAGTTTTTGTTTGAAGATATTTCTTTTTCCACGATAGGCCTCAAAGGGCTCCAAATGTCCACTTGCAGATTCTACAAAAAGAGTGTTTCAAAAGTGCTGAATCAAAGGAAATCTTCTACTCTGTGAAATGAATGCACAGATCAGAAAGAAGTTTCACAGAATGCTTCTGCGTAGTTTTAATGGGAAAATATTTTGTTTTTCACCGTAGGCCTCAATGATCTCCAAATGTCCACTTGCAAATTGTACAAAAAGAGAGTTTCAAAACAGCTTAATCAAAAATAAAGTTTAACTCTGTTAGATGAATGCACAGATCAGAAAGAAGTTTCACAGAATGCTTCCGTGTAGTTTTTATGGGAAGATATTTTTTTTTTCACCGTAGGTCTCAATGCTCTAGAAATGTAAAAATGCAGATTCTACGAAAAGAGTCTTTCAAAACTGATCAGTCAAAGGAAAAGTTCTACTTTGTGAGATGAATGAGTACAGTAGAGAGAAGTTTCACATAACGCTTCTGTGCAGTTTTTATGGGAAGATATTTCGTTTTTCACCATAGGCCTCAATGTTCTCCAAATGTCCAGTGGCAGATTCTACAAAAAGTGTGTTTCAAAAATGCTCAGTCAAAAGAAAGGTTCTACACTGTGAGATGAATGAACAGAATAGAAAGAAGTGTCACAAAATCCTTCTTTGTAGTTTTTAGGGGAAGATATTTCGTTTTTAACCGTAGATCTCAATGTTCTCCAAATGTCCACTGGCAGATTCTATAAAAAGGGTGTTTCAAAACTGCTCAATCAAAGGGAAGGTTCAACTCTGTTAGTTGAATGCACAGTTCAGAAAGGGGTTTCATAGAATGCATCCGGTGTAGTTTTTATTTGAAGATATTACTTTTTCCACTATTGGCCTCTTAGCGCTCTGAGTGTCCACTTGCAGTTTCTACAGAAAGAGTGTTTCAGAACCGCAAAATCAAAAGTAGGGTTCAACTCTGTTAGTTCAATCCACAGATCAGGAAGAATTCTCACTGAATGCTTCTGTGTAGTTTTTCTATGAAGGTATTCCTTTTTCCAGTATTAGCCCCTTAGCGCTCCGAATGTCCACTTGCAGTTTCTACAAAAAGAGTATTTCAGAACTGCTCAATCAAAAGTAGGGTTCAGCTCTGTTAGATGAATGCACAGATCAGAAAGAGGTTTCACCGAATGCTTCTGTGTAGTTTTATTTGAAGATATTACTTTTTCCACTAGAGGTCCCTTTGTGCTCCGAATATCCACTTGCAGT
>NW_026664789.1:0-1767 GCF_009828535.3 Hylobates moloch | reverse complement strand
TAATGTCACATTGGGCATTAGGGCTTCAACATACGAATTTTGAGGAGGATACAATTCAGTCCACAGCTGGCAGTAAATCTGTAAATAATTTAAGGAGGATTGGCATCTTTATAATATTCTTTTCCCCATAAGTAAACACAGGGCACTGATCTATTTATTTGGGATTTTTATAGTTGCCTCCAAAAAGACTGTGTGCATTTTTGTTAGGTTTCTTTTTAGGCAAATTTGGGTATTTGCTGCTATTATGGTTGAGAGATTTTCTATTATTTGCTCTTATTACTTATTGATTTTGTATGTCAAGGCTCCTGAGTTTGCCATGGTGATATATACAATAGCCTTCTGAAGTCTGTTATTTGTTGAGTATTTTGTGCACTGGTTCCTGTGGATTTTCTAATTAGAAGAGCTTATTGTCACCATTTATTATCTCTGTCCTTTCAATATTCATACCTTTTATTTTAATATTTTTATTGCTCTGGTTATGTATTTCAGTTCACTTTAAAACAGTAGAGATGCTACGATACATTTGTGTCTTGGTCCTCATTTTAATGGGGATGCTTTTAACATTTCACCTTTCTGTAACTTTTCTGTAGATTTTAGGAAATGGAAATCCTATTCTAATGTTATTTTGCTTTTTTTTTATACCATGAATCAGTGTTAAATATTTTTTTCCAAAGGCTTTTTCTGTACCCCAGGAAATGATCAAATGCCATTCTCCTCTAATCTATCAATGTAGATAAATCCCAATCAACCATTTTTTTCTAATGTTCTATCATTTTTGCATTTCTTGGATACAGCCTATTCACTCTTACATTAAATATGTTATGAATTTATTTAGGATAGATGCCTCTGTGTGAGTGAAACTGGCTCATGTGATCTATTCTTGGGGTGTCCTTATTTGTATTCAATAAAACTATACACCAAACAAAAGAACATGAAACAAAACAACAAAAGCAATGATTACATGCTAAAAATGTTTAAATCCATGTTAGACTTTAGATTAGTTAATCATATTATACCAATGTCATTTTTTTGCATTTTCATAATTGGACTATTATTACGTAAGTTGGTATCGTCAGAGGAAGGTGGGAGAAAGGCGCATAGTAACTCTCTGTACTATGGTTGCAATTTCCACTAGTGTAAAATAATATCAAAATAAAGGGTTTAAGGATTTCTGGTTTTAGCACCAACATACAAAGGGCTTGGGAGTTATCTTTTTTATCTTTACAACAAGAAATAGCTGGAAAAATTGAAAACCAATGACTTTCCTTGGACCCAACAGAGAACTGAGGTCAAAGAAGTCACAGAGCAACTTGCTACCCTGAAATCTGAAGAGACAGGCACATTCAAATAATTACAGTTATTTGCTTACCTGGAGCAGAAGCTACTGAAAGCCATAACAGTGGAACCAATTAGTTCATTAGTAATATTGACAAATTGCTATAGGCTGAATGCAGACTAGTGTGAGATTGCAAAAAAAACACCTAGGGGTTGCTATCACAGAAGGGACCACACTAATGCAGGCTTTCCCTCCAGGAACTCCACCAGGTTCTCACAATGAGGACCTGAGAGAAATCCCCTGGTGGTTCTGGCAGGGGGAAGGAGAAGAATAACCATTACATAATCTTTCCAGGTCCCTCCATATTAGAGAGGTCTATTCTCCAGACTAACACAGAAACCTTATCCCACCTAAGGTAATTAATTTCCACCCCACTATCGCTCCTTTCAGCCTTCCTGTCTTATGTAATAAAAAAAAAACATAGTCAACAT
>NW_026664788.1:0-1767 GCF_009828535.3 Hylobates moloch | reverse complement strand
GCCCGCCATCTCACCCCAGAGCTTCATCTTCATGCAAGCTGTGACACTTTTACCATGACATATTGATATGGTTTGGCTGTGTCCCATACAAATCTCATCTTGAATTCCCACGTGTTGTGGGAGGGACCCAGTGGGAGGTAATTGAATCATTGGGGGGCAGGTCTTTCTTGTGCTGTTCTTGTGATAGTGAATAAGTCTCATAAGATCTGATGATTATATAAAGGGAATTTCCTTGCACAAGCTCTCTTCTCTAGTCTGCTGCCATGTGAGACATAACTTTCACCTTCCACCATGATTATGAGGCCTCCCCAGCCATGTGAAACTGTAAGTCCAATAAACTTCTTTCTTTTGTAAATTGCCCACTCTCAGATATGTCTTTATCAGCAGCTTGAAAACAGACTAATACATATATTATGTAACATCAGACAGAGAAAGGACCTTAAAAGTCGTTTAAAACAACCCCTTCAGAGTATGTGGAAACTGAGCCATAAACAAGTCAAACAGTATATCCAACAAAACTAGATTGAGATACCCCACCCCCTCCTGCACATGGAGGACAGGGCTCAGGGCTTGGACTCAATGGCCAAGTTGCAGACCCAGTTCTATGGTTCCTATTTGTGTGCCTATGGGAAAGAGATTTTTCTCTCTTCCATTCACAAATGTTGAATAAAATACCCCCTCCTCTTTTTTTTTTGCTGTTAAGATTAGGTAAAATAATGCATGTACACCTCATTTTTAAACCATTATGTATTATATAGATGCAAAAGATTATGATCATTTTACCTACACCAGGCTGCCTCTTTTAACCTTTGCCCTGCCTTTTACATTTTCTTTGCCTTTAAATTCTTCATCTCTCCATCTGGAGTGAACCGATAATTTTGCAGATCTTTCTCCACACTTTACCACACTCAGAAGGTATAATAAGAATAAGTTGAGGGAGTCTGAAAAGGATTAGACCATGTAGTCAAGAGCTACGTGAGCCTCTGTGGGAGAGAGAACTCTCAATTTTTATTCCTCACCGCATTCTTCTTCATCTTTCCAATAAACTAATAATTTTTATAACAGTGGAGTTCAGGCTTGCAACAAGGGTTCAGAACAACAGGGTTAATCAGTTATCTGTGTGTATGTGAGTGCATCCAGTGTCACATGTGGGAGTGATAATTGAGTATCTCCCAATTCAGAGGTTATTTTGCTCTCTAGGTGTGTTGGTGGTGACACCTACAAGTAAAGAGTAAGATTAGTAGTATCCCATACAAGTTGGAATTATAGACTTTCGACTCAGAACATCCTGGGTGGAGTGAAGGCTCCGAGAATTATCAGTTTTGTGATCATTGGCAAATTATTTATTCTCTCCCAGGCAAGGTTTCCTTATTTTGAAAATGGACATACTATTGTAACTTACCTTGTTGGGTTGCTGTGAGAATGACGTAATTATGGATGCATGTATAGAGATATCATGGTGGTATTAAAACACATCTATAAATTCTCTGACACAGTTCCCATGAAGACATGGAGTGGACATCCCTTCCCTTCACACTTTGCCCTGACCTTGTGACTGCCTTGGTGAACAGAGTGTGTCAAAGTGACACTACATGGCTTTTGAGTCTAGAATCTAAAAGCCTACCCAGCTTATGCTTGTTTCTCGTGGGAAACACACTTTGAGAACCCTCAGCTGGCAAGTAAGGAATATAGTAACTCAAATTACCTTTTATAGAGAAGGAGTGGGGGGAGAGATGGGGGGGAGAGAGAGAGAGAGAGAGAGAGAGA
>NW_026664787.1:0-1767 GCF_009828535.3 Hylobates moloch | reverse complement strand
CCAAATGTCCCCTTGCAGTTTCTACAGAAAGAGTGTTTCAGAACTCCATAATCAAAAGTAAGCTCAAACTCTGTTAGTTGAATGCAGAGAACAGAAAGAAGTTTCACAAAATGTTTCTGTGTAGTTTTTATTTGAAGATATTCCGTTTTCCCCTGTAGTCCCCTTAGTGCTCAGCCTGTCCCCTTGCAGTTTCTACAGAAAGAGTGTTTCATAACTGCTCTATCAAACGTAAGCTTCAACTCTGTTAGTTGAATGCACAGAACAGAAAGAAGTTTCACAGAATGCTTCTGTGTCGTTTTTATTTGAAGATATTCCTTTTTCCACTATAGGCCCCTTAGCACTAAGTATGTCCCCTGGCAGTTTCTACAGAAAGAGTGTTTCAGAACTGCTGAATCAAAAGTAAGCCTCAACTCTGTTAATTGAATGCACAGAACAGGAAGAAGTTTCACTGAATGCTTCTGTGTAGTTTTTATTTGAAGATATTCCTATTTCCATTATAAGCCTCTAAGCGCTCAGAATGTCAACTTGCAGTTTCTACAGAAAGAGTGTTTCTTAACTGCTATATCAAAAGTAAGCTTCAACTCTTTTAATTGAATGCACAGAACAGGAAAATGTTTACCAGAATGCTTCTGTGTAGTTTTTATTTGAAGATATTCCTTTTTCCACTATAGGCCCCTTAGCGCTCCGAATGTCCCCTTGCAGTTTCTACAGAAAGAGTTTTTCAGAACTGCTCAATCAAAACTAAGCTTCAACTCTGTTAGTTGAATGCACGGAACAGAAAGAAGTTTCACAGAATGCTTCTGTGTATTTTTTATTTGAAGATATACCTTTTCCACAATAAGCCCCTTAGTGTTAAAAATGTCCACTTGCAGTTTCTACAGAAAGAGTGTTTCAGAACTGCTCTATCAAAAGTAAGCTTCAACTCTGTTAGTTGAATGAACAGAACAGAAAGAAGTTTCACAGAATGCTTCTGTGTAGTTTTTATTTGAAGATGTTCCTTTTTCCACTGTTGGCCCCTTAGCGCTCAGAATGTTCCCTTGCATTTTCTACAGAAAGAGTGTTTCATAACTGCTTTATCAAAAGTACGCTTCAACTCCGTTAGCTGAATGCACAGAACAGAAAGAAGTGTCACAGAAAGATTCTGTGTAGTTTTTATAAGAAGGTATTCATTTTTCCACAATAGGCCCCTTAGTTCTACAACTGTCCTTTTGCAGCTTCTACAGAAACAGTGTTTCAGAACTGCTCAATCAAAAGCAAGCTTCAACTCTGTTAGTTGAATGCACAGAACAGAAAGAAGTTTCACAGAATGATTCTGTGCAGTTTTCATTTAAAGATATTCCTTTTTCCACTATAGGCCCCTTAGCGCTCGAAATGTCCCTTTGCAGTTTCTACAGAAAGAGTGTTTCAGAACTGCTCAATCAAAAGAAGGTTCAAACCTGTTAGTTGAATGCCCCCAAAAGAAAGACGTTTCAAAGAATACGTCTGTGCAGTTTTTATTTGAATATATTAATATTTCCAACATAGGCCAGTTAGCGCTCAAAATGTCCCCTTGCAGTTTCTACAGAAAGAGTGTTTCAGAACTGCGCAATCAAAAGTAAGCTTCAAACTTGTTAGTTGAATCCAGAGAACAGAAAGAAGTTTCACAGAACCCTTCTGTGTAGTTTTTATTTGAAGATATTCCTTTTTTCACTATAAGCCCCTTAGGGCTCAGAATTTCCACTTGCAGTTTCTACAGAAAGAGTGTTTCATAACTGCTCTGTCAAACGT
>NW_026664786.1:0-1768 GCF_009828535.3 Hylobates moloch | reverse complement strand
TTTCTTTCCTTCACTAGCCAAGCTCCAAAGTCACATTTCACTTAATTTTTATCCTGCCAAATTTGAAAGCCTTTTAACTTAGTGATTTTCGTGTGAACAGGAGCAGGAGAAAATGTAATTATCTAAGTCTCGCTCTGTCACCCAGGCTGGAGTGCAGTGCCATAATCATAGCTACTGCAGCCTTTAACTCCTGGCCTCAAGCAATTTTCCCACCTCAGCCTGCCAAGTAGCTAGGACTACAGCTGTGTGCCACCACACCCAGCTAATTTTTAAAGATGTTTGTGGAGATGTGAATTCGCTCTGCTGCCCAGGCTAGTCTTGAACTCCTGACTTCAAGTAATCCTCCCACCTTGGCTTGCCAAAGTGCTGGGATTACAGGCATGAGCTACTGCTGCTGGCCGAGCGTTTAGTTTTGTTTGCTAGTGGTGTTCTTGGTATCTTCTCATATTTGAGGCTTTGGGCCAGTGCTGAAGTATTACACTCACCATCCGAGGTTTACAGGACTTTTGGGTTAATATTGAACAGATGGAACTGTTTAGTTCTGCATCTTTGCAGGTATACAGAATGTGCCTATCAGGAACCTGCTTTATATCCATTGAAAGCAAGAAATAATAAGTATAACTTTGCCTGGCTAGAGGCTTTGAAAGAATGACATATTCTGGTTTAATTCTATTAACTTGGAAATATGAAGGTGAAAAAAATTCAAAACTTAAATTTCCTGTTGAATGCAATTTGAAAATATAGCCAACAATTCCACTTTTCTTCTCTAGTAAGGTTGGACATTCTGATTTACTTGGTGTTTTATTATAGAACTGCTAGTATGCCTGAGTCTTACATTGTGAAGATACTTTTTTAAAACTTGAGATGCAAGAGGATGTAAATGGTTTTGTAGGAGATCAGGCTGGATGAGAACGGACACTTGTAAACATAGTTTTTAGACTAAATCTCTGATTGCCACTTGTTTTCTTATTGAACTCATAAAAATAAAACACATCGGATGGAGGGTGGGAGTAGGAAGGAGATTTATGTCTTTTAATTGCATGTCATTGTTTCATAACAAGGCAGAACATATGGTAACCCTGGCTTTGGACCTACAGAAGGAAACACATTTTACTACCTGCTGTATGCCAAAGGTTCTTGAACACCTGCAGGGATTACTGCAGCACAGATTGCTGAACCCTAATCTAGAGTTTCTGATTCACCAGGTCCAGGGTGGGGCCTGAGAATTCGCACTTATAAAAAGGTCTCAGGTGCTGCTGGTGCTGCTAGTCTATAGACTACATTTTGAGGACCATTCTTGTCTATTAACTGTAAATTGTAGAACTCTAGAAAAAAGCTTAGTTTGGTCTGGGATAAGAAGCACACAGGTTATGGAGAAAATCATGAAAGATTCAACCCTTGATGCCAGCCTAGTGTGGATTTCAGATAACAAGCAATCCACAGTGACATAACACAATTCTTGGTTTTCATGATTGCAAGTCATAGCCAGGTATCAAGTGAGAAATTCCATTTCATTTGCAAGGCTTAGAGAGGCCAAGTGATTCTAGAAAAATGGGCCTTGTATTTGTTTTAAACCAGTAAAGAGCTTTAAGTGCTTATTAAATTGAAAGCTTTGTGTTCTTTGTATTTTATTTCTTTTGAGATGGAGTCTTGCTCTGTCGCCCAGGCTGGAGTGCAGTGGTGTGAGCTTGGCTCACTGCAACCTCCGTTTCCTGGGTTCAAGTGATTCTCCTGCCTCAAGCCTCCCAAATAGCTGGGATTACAGGCA
>NW_026664785.1:0-1768 GCF_009828535.3 Hylobates moloch | reverse complement strand
GTGTACTCATCTCACAGAGTTAAACCTTTCTTTTGATGGGGCAGTTGGTATACACTGTTTTTGTAGAATCTGAGGAGGGATGTTTGGGAGCCCATTGAGGCCTATAGTGAAAAAGGAAATATCTTCAGATTAAAATTAGAAAGAAGCTTTCTGAGAAACTCCTTTGTGATGTGTGCATTCATCTCACAGAGTTAATCTTTTCTTTTGATTGAGTACTTCAGAAACTTGAAGTACTGTGCGAAGGGAGTGCCTTGAGGCCTATGGTGTAAAAGGAAATATCTTTAGAGGAAAACCAGAGAGTTGCTTTCTGAGAAACTGATTTGTGTTGTGTGCATTTTTCCCACAAAGGTTAATATTTCTTTGGATGGAAAAGTTTGGAAACACTGTTTTTGTAGAATCTGCAAAGGAATATTTGGGAGCGCATTGAGGCCTATGGTGTAAAATGAAATATCTTTAGCAAAAAGCTAGAAAGAAGATTTCTGAGACGCTGCCTTCTGATGTATGCAGTTGTCTCAAAGACTCAAAACTTTCTTTTGATGGAACAGTTTGGAAACACTCTTTTTGTAGAATCTGCAAAGGGATATTTGGAAGCACATTGAGGCACATAGTGAAAAACGCATTATCTTTAGAGAAAAACTAGAAAGAAGTTTCTGAGAAACTGCTTTGTATTGCGTTCATTCATCTCACAGAGGTAAAACTTACTTTGATTGAACAGTTTAGAAACACTGTTTTTATGGAATATGCAAAGGAATATTTGGTAGCTCATTTAGGCATATTGTAAAAAAGGAAATACCTTCATAGAAAAATTAGAAAGAAGCTTTCTGAGAAACTGCTTTGTGTTGTGTTCATTCATCTCACAGAGTTATAACTTTCTTTGTATTGAGCAGTTTGGAAACACTGTTTTTGTGGAATCTATGAAGGGATATTTTGGAGTGCATTAAGTCCTATGGTGAAAAAGGAAATTACTTCAGAGAAAAACTAGAAGGAAGCTAATGAGAAGCTGCTTTGTGAAGTGTGCATTCATCTTCCTGAGTTAAACCTTTCCTGTTATTCAGCAGTTTGGAAACTGTCTTTGTAAAATCTGCGAATGTGTATTTTTTGGCGCATGGAGGCCTAGATTGAAAAAGGAAACATATTCAGAGAAAAAACAGAAAGAAACTTTCTGAGAAATTGCTTTGTGATATGTGCAGTCATCTCACAGAATTAAGCCTTTCTTTTGATGGGGCATTTTGTATACATTGTTTTTGTAGAATCTGAGGAAGGATGTTTGGGAGCCCGTTGAGGCCTATAGTGAAAAAGGAAATATCTTCAGATTAAAATTAGAAAGAAGCTTTCTGAGAAACTGCTTTGTGATGTGTGCATTAATCTCACACAGTTAACCTTTATTGTGATGGAGCAGTTTGGAAACACTGTTTTTGTAGAACCTGCAAAGTGATATTTGGGAGTGCATTGAGATCTATGGTCACAAAGGAAATATTTTCAGCTGAAAACGAGAAAGAGTCTTTCTGAGAAACTGATTTGTGATGTGTGCATTCATCTCAGAAAGTTAATCCTTTCTTTTGATTGAGCAGTTTGGAAACACTGGTTTTGTAGAATCTATGAAGCAATATTTGGAAGCATATTGAGGCCTGTGGTGAAAAAAGGAAAATCTTCAGAGGAAAACTAGAGAGGGGTTTTCTGGGAAACTGATTTGGGATGTGTGCATTGATCTCACAGACTCAAACATTTCTTTTGGTTGAGCAGTTTGGAAACACTGTTTTTGCAGAAT
>NW_026664784.1:0-1768 GCF_009828535.3 Hylobates moloch | reverse complement strand
TTGATGGAGTGAAAGGATGAGAAGCCGCAGTCAGTCAGGAGGGGATTCTGACTAAGGGTAAGTGGGGTGGTGATGGCACATCATTTGGAGTATACTGAATGCTGCTGGGTGGTTCCCACTCCTTTGGTTAATTTTGTGTTATGCGCATTTCACCTCAACAATTACTTGTTTGAAAAACGGAAAGTAAGGCTCTGAGAAACAACTGCAACCCATAACTTATTATCATCCTTGTTCTCTGCTTGATAAATCTTTGTGTGTCATGAGCCTGCCATGGCAATTCCTGCCCTTCCCCTGGCCCAGCTTAGGTCTTATTTCTCCCCTCCGAGCTGCTATACTTCAGAGATTTACACACCTGCCCACCTGCCTGCCCCCATGGGGCCCCCTCACCTGAGCTGCTCTGCAAACTCCTTTTCCATGAATAGCCGCTCATCCCTCAGCATAGACTTTATGAGGTCTTTGCAGTCTTCATACTCTGAGAAAAGACAGACACGCCTGCCTCAGTGAAAGCCTGGACATGCTGCTCTCGTCACTGCCTACAGGGCAGGAGCAAGGTCCATCCCAAGGACAAAACTGTCCCCAGTACCAGGCTCTCGCCAGGGATTTCCACATCTTTACTCCTCAGTCTCCCGACTTTCTGGCATCTGGTCCTCCAAAATTTAGAGACGAAGAAACAGAAACTCAAGGCACATCAAAGAAGTTGATAAGATGATTCAACCACAATTAAGTGGAGTCAGAATTCACAGCCCCTGAGGTTTGACTCTGAATCTGGGGCCACTTTCCCAAGCCTTGCAGCCTCCCCTCTAAAACACTGCACTGAGGCATGAAGCAGTGATTTCCTGTACACTCGGGAAGGCCCTTCGGACTATGGGACTGATGGTTTCCCTTTTACTGGGAATTTCAAGGACACATATGTCAAAGATCTTAAACATCTTGGATTTTTAAATCTTATCTTTGGATGTGATCTTAAGAATCATATCTGAAGCATAAAGTATGAGACACTAGACCATAAGGCCATGAAGGAAATATGCCCAAATACTAATAAGGCTTGGGTTAATTTAGAAACAGTAGAATGAAGAACAAATAGATAGCGTTTACTCTGTGCCAAGAAACATTCTAGGAGATTGACAAGAAATAGCTTATGTAATTCACTGCAGCAATTTACAGAGGTAGGTATTTCCGTAGTACCCTATGTACAGATGAGGAAACTGAGGGACAGATAAGCAACTTCGATGGAGCCCAGGAGACAAGCCCAGGGTCCCTGCTCTGCACACTGCACTGCTACTTCCACACATTCTCGGGTGCGATCTTTCTTCGTCTTTAGGAACAAGAGCCTGTGCCCCAGGAAGCAGGACTTCCCTCTCACCAGGGTACTCTCTGCTTTTCTTTCGATGAGTCTTGCCCTGTCACCCAGGCTGGAGTGCAATGGCATGATCTTGGCTCAATGCAACCTCTGCCTCCTGAGGGCAAAGGAGTCTCCTGCCTCAGCCTCCCGAGGAGCTGGGATTACAGGCGCCTGCCACCACGCCCAGCTAATGTTTGTATTTTTAGTAGAGATGGGGTTTCTCCATGTTGCCCAGGCTGGTCTCAAACTCCTGACCTCGTGATCCGCCCGCCTCAGCCTCCCAGAGTGCTGGGATTACAGGAGTGAGTCACCGTGCACGGCCCCTACTCCCTGCTCTTGATGCTGTCACTTATAGATACCATAGGTTCCATTAGGAGCAGACTCCTCTTGAAGCCCCTCACAGCGGGTACTGTGTACTATCACCAA
>NW_026664783.1:0-1768 GCF_009828535.3 Hylobates moloch | reverse complement strand
CCGCTTGCAGTTTCTATAGAAAGAGAGTTTCAGAACTTCTCAATCAAAAGTAAGGTTCAACTCTGTTAGTAGAATGCACCGAACAGAAAGAAGTTTGGCAGAATGCTTCTGTGTAGTTTTTATTTGAAGATATTACTTTTTCCACTATAGACCCCTTAGCGCTCCGAATGTCTGTTTCCAGTTTCTACAGAAAGTGTGTTTCAAAACTCCTCAATCCAAAGTAAGGTTCAACTCTGCTAGTTGAATGCACAGAACAGAAAGAGGTTTGGCAGAATGCTTCTGTGTAGTTTTTATTTCAGGATATTCCTTTTTTCACTAGTAGACCCATTAGCGCTCCGAATATCCGCTTACAGTTTCTACAGAAAGAGAGTTTGTGTACTTCTCATTAAAAAGTAAGGTTCAACCCTTTTAGATAAATGCACAGAACCGAAAGAAGTTTGGCAGAATGCTTCTGTGTAGTTTTTATTTGAAGATATTCCTTTTTCCACTATAGGCCCCTTAGCGCTCTGTATCTCCACTTCTAGTTTCTATAGAAAGTGTGTTTCAAAACTCTTGAATCTAAAGTAAGATTCAACTCTGCTAGTTGAATCTACGGAACAGAAAGAAGTTTGCTAGAATACTTCTGTATTGTTTTTATTTGAAGATATTCCTTATTCCAATATAGGCCCCTAAGTGCTCCGAATGTCCGCTTGCAGTTTCGACAGAATGAGAGTTTCAGAACTTCTCAATCAAAGGTAAGGTTCAACTCTGTCAGTGAAATACACAGAACAGAAAGAAGTTTCGCAGAATGCTTATGTGTAGTTTTTATTTGAAGATATTCCTTTTTCCATTATAAGCCCCTAGGTGCTATGAATGTCCGCTTGCAGTTTCTATAGAAAGAGAGTTTCAGAACTTCTCAATCAAAAGTAAGGTTCAACTATGTTAGTAGAATGCACAGAACAGGAAGAAGTTTGGCAGAATGCTTCTGTGTAGTTTTTATGTGAAGATATTCCTTTTTCCACTATAGGCCCCTTAGCGCTGCGAATCTCCGCTTCCAGTTTCTACAGAAAGTGTGTTTCAAAACTCCTCAATCAAAAGTAAGGTTCAAGTCTCTTAGTGGACTGCACAGAACAGAAAGAAGTTTGGCAGAATGCTTCTGTGTGGTTTTTATTTGAAGATATTCTTTTACCATTACAGCCCCTTAGCGCTCCGAATTTCCGCTTGCAGTTTCCACAGAAAGAGAGTTTCAGAACTCCTCAATCAAAAGTAAAGTTCAACTCTGTTAGTTGTATGCAGAGAACAGAAAGAAGTTTGGCAGAATGCTTCTGTGTAGTTTTAAATTGAAGATATTCCTATTTCCATTATAGACTCCTTGGAGCTCAGAATGTCCGCTTCCGGTATCTACAGAAAGTGTGCTAGAAAGCTCCTCAATCAAAAGTAGGGTTAAACACTGCTAGTTTAATGCACAGAACAGAAAGAAGTTTGGCAGAATGCTTCTGTGTAGTTTTTATTTCAAGGTATTGCTTTCTCCACTGTAGGCCCTTTAGGGCTCTGAATATCCGCTTGAAGTTTCTACAGAAAGGGAGTTTCGGTACTTCTCTATCAAAAGTAAGGTTCAACTCTGCTATCTGAATGCACTGAGGAGAAAGAAGTTTGGCAGAATGCTTCTGTGTAGTTTTCATTTGAATATATTCCTTTTTCCACTATCGGCCCCTTAGCGCTCCGAATCTCCGCTTCCAGTTTCTACAAAAAGTGTGTTTCCAAAGTCCTCAATCAAAAATAACATCCA
>NW_026664782.1:603-1769 GCF_009828535.3 Hylobates moloch | reverse complement strand
CCACAATAGCCAAGACATGGACCAAACCAAGCGACCACGAATGGATGCATGGATAAAGAAATTGGGACATCAATAATATACATGCATTGGAATATTACCCAGCCTTGAAAAAGAAGAAAATCTTGCCATTTGCAACAACACAGGCGAACCTGGAGGACATTATATTTCATGAGATAAGCCAGGCACAGAAACACAAATACTTCATGATCTCCCTTATAAGAGGAATCTAAAATAGTCAAACTCATAGAAGCAGAGAGTAGAACTCATACCATGTCTTCTGTGGGTTGACTTTGGCCAAGAAGAACAATGAATTCATGTGAAACACATATATTCTTCTGCAGATGTGACCCAGAGGTCTTTGCTGTTTTCATGCCAGCAGCTGCCTGTCTTTATCCTCTGAGCCAAGAGATACTCCTCACGTCTTCCTCATAGCGGTGACGCATCGTGAAGACAGAAAAGAAGAGACACTTCTGAGATCTGGACATGTTTTCTGCACTCCCGCAAGAGCTGACCATAGGTTTCATCTGTCTTTTTCCCTTTCTTTTTTCATATTTTATTTTTCATTCACCAATAATAATTGCACGTATTTAATATGCAATCATTGTACCCCATAATATGACATATAGAATATATAAAATATATAAATTTAAATTATATATAATATAATACATATATTTCTATATCTATTTATATGTAAAATAAAATATATATACTGTTGTACCACATAATATATGTATAATATATAAATGTTTTAAATGTATTTACATACGAATACATGTTATATGTATTGATTTATTATATTAAAATAAAATAAATATATATAATTGTACCCATTATATATTTATGTATGTTATATTATACGTATAAATATACATATTTAAAGATATATAATATATTTAACTATATTACATAGCAATCGTATATATTATATATAATATAACATAGTATATAGTATATTTATTAATTATATATTCTATAATTATACATATACTATATACTATATTATATATTATATAGTAATTATACATGTTATATATTATATTATTATATATTATGTTTTATTATAATATATTATATAACATTATAAAATATAATAATATATTATTATATATGTTTTATTATAATATATAACATAAAATATAATAATATATTATTATATATGTTTT
>NW_026664782.1:0-503 GCF_009828535.3 Hylobates moloch | reverse complement strand
ATTATAATATATAACATTATAAAATATAATAATATATTATTATATATTATGTTTTATTATAATATATTATATAACAAATCAAAATATAATAATATATTATTATATATAAAATATAATATATTACAATATATTATAATGGTATATTATAATTATACATGTTATATATTACAATTAACAATAAAATAATACAGCATGTAATGTATCATATATTACATAATATATAATATATAAATGTGCATTTACATATACATATTTATTATATGTATTTATATGTATTAAATGTATAATAAAATAAATATATATTATTATACTCTATTATGTATACACACACACATATATGCCCTATTATATACATATATATATAATGAATTGAAATTAGGATGTATAATGTATATATTATGGGGTACAATGTGACGTTTTGACGTAGACTTATATACGTTTCACATTTTGAAATCTCTAAAAGAGTCGATTTTCTACGTTCTCTCCGAGCCCATGTTTAATGC
>NW_026664781.1:0-1769 GCF_009828535.3 Hylobates moloch | reverse complement strand
CCAAATTGTAAAGACCATCGAGGCTAGGAAGAAACAATAGCAACTAACGAGCAAAATAACCAACTAACATCATAATGACAGGATCAGATTCACACATAACAATATTAACGTTAAATGTAAATGGGCTAAATGCTCCAATCAAAAGACACAGACTGGCAAACTGGATAAGGAGTCAGGACCCATCAGTGTGCCATATTCAGGAAACCCATCTCACGTGCAGAGACACACATAGACTCAAAATAAAGGGATGGAGGAAGATCTATCAAGCAACTGGAAAACAAAAAAAGGCAGGGGTTGCAATCCTAGTCTCTGATAAAATAGACTTTAAACCAACAAAGATCAAAAGAGACAAAGAAGGCCATTACATAATGGTAAAGGGATCAATTCAACAAGAAGAGCTAACTATCCTAAATATATATGCACCCAACACAGGAGCACCCAGATTCATAAAGCAAGTCCTCAGTGACCTACAAAGGGACTTAAACTCCCACACAATAATAATGGGAGATTTTAACACCCCACTGTCAACATTAGACAGATCAACGAGACAGAAAGTTAACAAGGATATCCAGGAATTGAACTCAGCTCTACATAAAGTGGACCTAATAGACATCTACAGAACTCTCCACCCCAAGTCAACAGAATATACATTTTTTTCAGCACCACACCACACCTATTCCAAAATTGACCACATAGTTGGAAGGAAAGCTCTCCTCAGCAAATGTAAAAGAACAGAAATTATAACAAACTGTCTCTCAGACCACAGTGCAATCAAACTAGAACTCAGGATTAAGAAATTCACTCAAAACCGCTCAACTACATGGAAACTGAACAACCTGCTCCTGAATGACTATTGGGTACATAATGAAATGAAGGCAGAAATAAAGATGTTCTTTGAAACCAACGAGAACAAAGATACAACATACCAGAATCTCTGGGACACGTTCAAAGCAGTGTGTAGAGGGAAATTTCTAGCACTAAATGCCCACAAGAGAAAGCAGGAAAGATCCAAAATTGACACCCTAACATCACAATTAAAAGAACTAGAAAAGCAAGAGCAAACACATTCAAAAGCTAGCAGAAGGCTAGAAATAACTAAAATCAGAGCAGAACTGAAGGAAATAGAGACACAAAAAACCCTTCAAAAAATTAATGAATCCAGGAGCTGGTTTTTTGAAAAGATCAACAAAATTGATGGACCGCTAGCAAGACTAATAAAGAAGAAAAGAGAGAAGAATCAAATAGATGCAATAAAAAACGAAAAAGGGGATATCACCACCGATCCACAGAAATACAATCTACCATCAGAGAATACTACAAACACCTCTATGCAAATAAACTAGAAAATCTAGAAGAAATGGATAAATTCCTTGACAAATACACCCTCCCAAGACTAAACCAGGAAGAAGTTGAATCTCTGAATAGACCAATAACAGGTTCTGAAATTGTGGCAATAATCAATAGCTTACCAACCAAAAAGAGTCCAGGACCTGACGGATTCACAGCTGAATTCTACCAGAGGTACAAGGAGGAACTGGTACCATTCCTTCTGAAACTATTCCAATCGATAGAAAAAGAGGGAATCCTCCCTAACACATTTTATGAAGCCAGCATCGTCCTGATACCAAAACCTGGCAGAGACATAACCAAAAAAGAGAATTTCAGACCAATATCCTTGATGAACATTGATGCAAAAATCCTCAATAAAATACTGGCAAACCGAATCCAGCAGCACATCAAAAAGCTTATCCACCATGATCAAGTGGGCT
>NW_026664780.1:0-1769 GCF_009828535.3 Hylobates moloch | reverse complement strand
TAGTGACACACTGCGGAGACCCACCCACAACCAGCACACTTCAATCCACCGCACTAAACCTAGGCCACAGCTCAGTTTCTCCTTTAAAAAACAATGAAGGAAACAAATCATCTATAAGTAAGAAAGACAAGGAGAATGGCCCCTCTTGGGCACCTTGTTTGGTTTTATGGAGCCACTACTTGCAAGTGGTTCTGTAAATGGAAGGGCATGCCACATTTTCTAATACTCCAGCTAGTTACATATTAGTTCTGCTTTTGCGCATATTTTAAACTGATGGGCAAATGACATCAAGGAAAATCCAGAGCCCAAAGGTCAAGCTGCAACTATAAAGTTCCTAAGTTCTCTATCTATCTGCTTTATTTTCTGCCTGCTTTAAGTCTGTGGTTACTTTCCTACTGAGATAAAATCCAGTATCATCCAGCCATTTTTTTTTGTTATCCAACCATTTATTTGTTATTGTTTTTGCAAGCCAGTGAGTTTGTATTAATATCTCATGGATAGAGTTCTGAAAATAAAAGCTATAGGATCTTGGCAGGAGTGTGTTTGTGTGTGTTTGTGTGTACATACACATATTTTATTACGTGTTTTTGGCCACAAGGTACCAAATTTGGCTTAAAGAGTACCCATAAATTAAATAATAAGCCCAAATGCTTTTCAAGTTCATGGACTTAAGTAAAATCTTTGATAAGTTAGCATTACAATTATTGGTTTAAGTAATAATAAAAATGTCTTCAGAATTGTCAGCATAAATTTTTGTTTGCATTTATTGATTAAGTGATTTCATACTTATCCCTGCCAAATACTACAAGGTGTCAAAATTTGGCATGAATGTTATTAAACTGCAAACCCAGCCAAAACAGAATGATCTTTGTTTGTAAAATTTTTAATAAATAGGACATTAATATTGGTATAATGAAAACAGCTAAATCTTAAATTATTTGGTAAAATAACCATATATTTAATCTTAAGGTTCTAACTCAGGTAAAAATCTCAGATTCATAGGCTGTAAAAGAGTTGACTAGAAAATAACTTTAGATAATGATGAGCATAGTTTTTTTAACCAAGATTAAAGTAATTTTTTTCTCATTTCTTATTAAAATAATCTCAGTTAAAAAACTATAATAGTGATTATCTAAAGTTATTCAAGTTATTTTTAACTTTAATAAAAATAAGAATAAAAATCAAATAATTAGGTAAATGTAATGGGATGAATACTTATAGAAAAACTTGTCATAATTTAGAATCTAAAGTTAAATAATAGATATTCCAGTTAATGGCTATTTTCCAATTAACAATATACATTGTAGGAAAACATTCTAAAAATGAGTGTACTCATTAAAAAGTGAATAATTTTTGTCTAATTCAATGTATTTAAAGATTATGTATAAAACAAGGAAAAATGAACTAGGAAATAAAAGAAATGTAAAGAATGTTATAGAAATTAAGAGGTATTTTTGGTAAGAAAGCTTAAAGAATAATAATTTTACATGAGAAAGGATCTCGTATGGTACATTTCTGTCCTAGAATAAAATGACTGATTGTTTAAGAAAGAGGATTGTTCAAGACAAACTGGAAAGTGCAAGCATGTCATGAATGGTCTGTGTAAGTTATAATAAGTTTTATGAAAAAAACTTTTACATGATCAAGTTGTCTATAAGTAAAGGGAAATTATTTATAATGATCTTTCTAGAGTCAGGTTTTGATATTAAAAAAGGAATCACTTATACACTAATTGGTTAGAAAAATAAAATTTTCTTAAGGTATTTCCT
>NW_026664779.1:0-1769 GCF_009828535.3 Hylobates moloch | reverse complement strand
TGCTGTTCTTGGGGGTGGGTTGACGTACAGGGTGGACTGGCAGCCCCGGCCTTGTAAAGGGGGCCCGGGTATGGAAATGGCACATAGGATGCCCTCCTTCCTGTTGGCCTGCCTGCAGCTTCCTCAGGCGTGAAGACGACTTCCCATCACAACCTGTTTTCTTCCCTTTCTCCACCACACAGATGAGACCCATGAGAGGGAGAAACAGCCCCATAGATACTTGTTGACCTTCATTTGTGGAATCCTCAGTCATCTACAGACGGACAGGTGACCAGACAGGGACCCAAATCAAACACCATTTCCGGGTCCTCATGGTGCAATTGGTCTCTCTCTCTCTCACACACACACACACGCGTGCACACACACGTGCACACACACACACACACAATTTCCGCATCTAGTTCACAAACCATGCTCACTTATCCTTTGCACGGTACGCAGGCTGAGTAAAACCCACCCCACCCTCCACCCGTCGGCTGATGAAACCCCTTCTCTACAGTTGATTAAAACGACTATCTGGGCCGGGCACGGTGGCTCACACCTGTCATTCCAGTGCTTTGGGAGGCCGAGGCGGGTGGATCCCTCATGGCCAGGAGTTCAAGACCAGGCCGGCCTACGTGGCGAAACCCCATCTCTAGGAAATCTAGAACAATTAGCCAGGCCTGGTAGCATAGGCTTGGAACCACAACTACTCAGGAGACTGGGGCGGGCGAGTTGCTTCAACCAGGGAGGCCGAGCTTGCGGTGAGCTCACATTGTGCCATGACCATCCAGCCCGGGTGACAGTGCGAGACTCTGTCTCAGTAAAATCATGATATTCTTAGAAGATGAGTTCTGCGTGGTGATGCCCGCCTGTACTCGCAGCTACACGGGAGGCTGAGATAAGGAGGAGATCACTTGAGGCCACACAGGTCGAGGCTTCAGTCAGCTGTGACCCACTGTATCCTGGGCAGTCACCGGTCAAGGAGATATGCCCCCTCCCCATTTTCTTTTCTTCTCTTTTCTTTTCTTCCCTTCCCTTTTCTTCTTTTTTCTTCTCTTCTTTCTTTCTTTCTTTCCTTCTTTCTTCTTTCTCTCCTGCCTGACTGCCTTCCTGCCTTTCTTCCTTCCTCCCTTCCTCCCTCACTCCCTTCCTTCTTTCTTCCCACCTCGGCCTCCCAAAGTGCTGGGGTGACTGGCGTGAGGCACCATGCCTGCTGGGCCTAAAGATACACCCTTTGAAAGTAAGGCACAGAGAGCGCCTTCCAGTGATCTGATGGATGGACTGATTGAGAGACAGCGTCTCACTCTGTCACCCTGGCAGTGGGGCCATCGTAACTCACTCACTGCAGCATGGACGCTCCTGGACTCAACCGATCCTTCCACCTCAGCCTTCAGAGTGCAGTACCTGAGACCGCAGGCACGCGCCACTGTGCCCAGATCATTTTTAATTTTGTTTTTTTCCTGAGACAGACAGGGTTTCGCTCTTGTTGCCCAGACTGCAGTGCGATGGCATGATCTTGGCTCACCGCAACCTCTGCCTCCCGGGTTCAAGCGATCCTCCTGCGTCAGCCTCCCGAGTAGCTGGGATTGCAGACATGCGACACCACGTCTGGCTGATTTTGTATTTTTAGTAGAGACGGGGCTTCTCCGTGTTGGTCAGGCTGCTCTCGAACTCCCGACCTCAGGTGATCCACCCTCCCTGGCCTTGCGAAGTGCTGGGATGGCAGGCGTGAGCCGCCATGCCCGGCCTTCAATTTTGAATGTGTTTCCACAGACGGGGTCTCATCA
>NW_026664778.1:0-1769 GCF_009828535.3 Hylobates moloch | reverse complement strand
GCAGGAGAATCATTTGAACCTGGGAAGCGGAGGTTGTGGTGAGCCGAGATCTCGCCACTGCACTCCAGCCTGGGCGACAGAGCGAGACTTGGTCTCAAAAAAAAAAAAAAAAAAAAAATCTCATGAAGGTAGGGTACATTTTACAAATGGTGGTAAACTATGTTCCCAAGGTCACACAGCTGGTAAATGCAAAGAGCTGGGATTCCAATTTAGTCAGTGTGCTTCCAGTCTTCTCTTACCCACTTCAATATAGTGCCTTTTTGTTAATCCCAGGTTTCTTGAGGTGATCTGAGCTTCAGTTGACATTTACCTATGGATATTCCCCTTTTGAAAACTTCTCCAAGAATGACTTGTCCTTGCCACCACATCTTTTTCCTGGGTTACTTCCTGGCTCTGTCAATTTTATGTTTCTGTAATCCAAATTAGGAGAAGCTAATTTGTATGTTATCCTAAACTAGATAGTCTAGGAATAAGGTTTTTTTTTTTTGTTTTGTTTTGTTTTTTTTGAGACGGGATCTCACTCTCACCCAGGCTGGGGTGCAGTGGCACGATCTTTTTTTTTTTTTTGAGACGGAGTCTCGCTCTGTCGTCCAGGCTGGAGTGCAGTGGCGCGATCTTGGCTCACTGCAAGCTCCGCCTCCCGGGTTCACACCATTCTTCTGCCTCAGCCTCCCCAGTAGCTGGGACTACAGGCGCCCGCCCCCTCGCCCGGCTAATTTTTTGTATTTTTTAGTAGAAACGGGGTTTCACCGTGTTAGCCAGGATGGTCTCGATCTCCTGACCTCGTGATCCACCTGCCTCGGCCTCCCAGAGTGCTGGGATTACAGCCGTGAGCCACCGCGCCCAGCTGAGTTTGTTTGTTTTTTAAAGAGACAGGGTTTTGTTAGTTGCACAGGGTGGACGCAAACTCCTGGGCTCAAGTGATCTTCCCACTGCAGCCTCCCAAGTAGCTGGGATTACAGGTATATGTCACTGTGCCCAGCAAGAATGAGAATTTATCCCCACAAAATGCTGTAATGCATTTGATGATCAAATACAAGTGACTTCATAATTTTTGTGTGCATGTAATTTTTAAAAATTCTTGTTATACCATATTTACATACCCAGCATTTATATTATAAGAATTTTTGTTTATCTTTAGATATTCTTTAACAATATTAACATTAGGAGGCTCATGCTAATGTTATTAGATGAATGCTCCATAATTTATGTAACCATTTTCCTGCTTTTGGAATTACTTAGATTCCATAATCCACTTATATTATTTCCAGTTTTTAAATAATTATGAACAGCACTGCAGTGAAGAGAATTTCCCATAAATCTTTTTTCACATCTTTGATTATTTCCCTAAATTAGATTTTATTTTATTTATTTATTTTTTTAAGACAGGGTCTCACTGTGTCACCCAGGCTGGAGTGCAGTGGTGCATTCATAACTCACTGCAACCTCGAGCTCCTGAGCCTAAGTGATCCTCCTGCCTTAGCCTCCCAAACAGCTGGGACCACAGGCATGTGCCAACACACCCAGCTAATTTTTTATTTTTTGTAGAGATGGGGTCTCTGTGTTGTCCTGGCTGGTCTCAAATTCCTGGTCTCAAGTAATCCTACCATCTCAGGCTCCCAAGTGCTGGAATTACAAGTGTGAACCAGCATGCCTGGCCCCTCGATATTTTGCTGTTATGGGACTGCCATTGTATGTGCAGTCTAGTGTTGACTGAAATGGAGCATGCCTTTAAACAAAACATTGTTATTAACTATAGTCACCATGTT
>NW_026664777.1:0-1769 GCF_009828535.3 Hylobates moloch | reverse complement strand
TCAAAATTTGGAAATCAAATTGTAGTAAAAATGTAAATAATCTAGCATTCTGCAATGCAAGATAATTACTCACTGAACAAAGTTTTAAAAAATCAAGAAATGCAGATGTCCCAAGTCACTAGTCATACAAGAACATTATGAGGCATTTTGGCAGCAGATACTGGGGAAACTATAACTTTGACCACCATATACCCTCTGAAAAGAATAGGAGAAAAAAGAAAAGACCTTAGCTTAACTGGTCTCAAAACTATTGATTTTGTAACAGAGTTTTTAAATTTTTCAAAGACCAAAGTCATTACTTCAGAAATAATGAACCATCAATATTCCACCAAACAGTTTCTAGCAGATATAAAAGGAGATGTAATTGGAAGGAAATCAACTTCAGCTACTCCAGTGAAAACTTTGCATAAATATGTTGTTAAAAATGGTCTTGGTGGTTATGGACCTGTAGTTTATGTTGCTTTCATGGAGTACACTATGGATTTATTAATGGAACTATGGGTCTATGGTAACTATAAGTTAAATATTTAGGTGAATATATGAATTGTCATTATTTTAAATACAGAAAAACTTGTAAATATTCTAAATAATGAAACAATTTAATTTACAATATATGTACAAGGTTTAGCAAGCCACAAAAACTGCAGATTAAAGCAAAAATACAGTAGTGATTTTTAAAAATAGTACAATGGTAAAAGTAAGATGTGTGTGTATCTGAAAGTTTAGAAAATTGGATAAGCCAGTCAGGACATTTCTTATGGGAATGCAGCAAGACTAAAGAGCTTCTGCACAGCAAAAGAAACTGCTATCAGAGTGAACAGGCAACCTACAGCATGGGAGAAAATTTTTGCAATCTACCCATCCGACAAAGGGCTAATATCCAGAATCTACAAAGAACTTAAACAAATTTACAAGGAAAAAACAAACAACCCCATCAAAAAGTGGGCAAAGGATATAAACAGACACTTCTCAAAGGAAGACATTTATGCAGCCAACGGACACATGAAAAATGTTCATCATCACTGGTCATCAGAGAATGCAAATCAAAACCACAATGAGATATCATATCATGCCAGTTAGAATGGCAATCATTAAAAAGTCAGGAAACAACAGGTGCTGGAGAGGATGTGGAGAAATAGGAACACTTTTACACTGTTGGTGGGACTGTAAACTAGTTCAACCATTGTGGAAGTCAGTGTGGCGATTCCTCAGGGATCTAGAACTAGAAATACCATTTGACCCAGCCATCCCATTACTGGGTATATACCCAAAGGACTATAAATCATGCTGCTATAAAGACACATGCACACGTATGTTTATTGCGGCACTATTCACAATAGCAAAGACTTGGAACCAACCCAAATGTCCAACAACGATAGACTGGATTAAGAAAATGTGGCACATATACACCATGGAATACTATGCAGCCATAAAAAATGATGAGTTCATGTCCTTTGTAGGGACATGGATGAAACTGGAAAACATCATTCTCAGTAAACTATCGCAAGGACAAAAAACCAAACACCGCATGTTCTCACTCATAGGTGGGAATTGAACAATGAGAACTCATGGACACAGGAAGGGGAACTTCACACTCCGGGGACTGTTGTGGGGTGGGGGGGAGGGGGGAGGGACAGCATTAGGAGATACACCTAATGCTAAATGACGAGTTAATGGGTGCAGGAAATCAACATGGCACATGGATACATATGTAACAAACCTGCACATTGTGCACATGTACCCTAAAACCTAAAGTATAATAATAAAAT
>NW_026664776.1:0-1770 GCF_009828535.3 Hylobates moloch | reverse complement strand
AAAAGGAATATCTTCAAATAAATACTACACAGAATGCTTCTGTGTAGTATTTATTTGAAGATATTCCTTTTTCCACTGTAGGCCTCGTAGCACTCCGAATGTCCACTTGCAGTTTCTACAGAAAGAGTGTTTCAAAACTCCTCAATCAAAAGTAAGGTTCATCACTGTTAGTTGAATGCACAGATCAGGAAGAAGTTTTCCAGAATGCTTCTGTGTAGTTTTTATTTGAGCATATTCTTTTTTCTACTATAGGCCTCTTTGCACTCTGAATGTCCACTTGCAGTTTCTACAAAAAGAATGTTTCAAAACTCCTCAATCAAAAGTAAGGTTCAACTGTGTTAGTTGAATGCACAGATCAGAAAGGAGTTTCATAGACTGCTTCTGTGCAGTTTTTATTTGAAGATATTCCTTTTTCCACTGTAGGCCTCTTAGCTGTCAATATGTCCATTTGCAGGTTCTACAGAAAGAGTGTTTCAAAACTCCTGAATCAAAAATAAGGTTCAACGCTGTTAGTTGAGTGCACAGATCAGAAAGCAGTTTCACAGAATGTTTCTGTGTAGTTTTTATTTGAAGATATTACTTTTTCCACGATAGGCCTCTTAGAGCGACGAATGTCCACTTGCAGTTTCTACAGAAAGTGTGTTTTCAAACTCCTCAATCAAAAGTAAGGTTCAACTCTGTTAGTTGAATGCACAGATCAGAAAGAAGTTTCACCGAATGCTTCTGTGTAGTTTTCATTTGAAGATATTCCTTTTTCCACGATAGGCCTGTTAGCGCTCCGAATGTACACTTGTAGTTTCTACAGAAAGAGATTTTCCAAACTCCTAAATCAAAAGTAAGGTTCAACTCTGTTAGTTGAATGCACAGATCAGAAAGGAGTTTCACAGAATGCTTCTTTGTAGTTTTTACCTGAATATATTCCTTTTTCCACTATAGGCCTCTGAGCACTCTGAATGTCCACTAGCAGTTTCTTCTGAAAGAGTTTTTCAAAACTCCTCAATCAAAAGTAATGTTCAACTCTTTTATTTGAATGAACGATCAGAAAGAAGTTTCAGAGAATGCTTCTGTGTAGTTTTTATTTGAAGATATTCCTTTTTCCACTATAGGCCTCTTAGCGCTCTGAATTTCCACTTGCAGTTTCTACAGAAAGAGTGTTTCAAAACTCCTCAATCAAAAGTAAGGTTCAACTCAGTTAGTTGAATGCACAGATCACAAAGAAGTTTCACAGAATAATTCTGTTCAGTTTTGATTTGAAAATGTTCCTTTTTCCTCTATAGACCTCTTAGCGCTCTGAATGTCCGCTTGCAGTTTCTACAGAAAGAGTGTTTCCAAACTCCTCAATCAAAAACAAGGTTCAACTCTGTTAGTTTCATGCAGAGATCAGAAAGAAGTTTCACAGAATCCTTCTGTGTAGTTTTTATTTGAAGATATTCCTTTTTGCACGACAGGCCTTTTAGTGCTCCGAATGTCCACATGCAGTTTCTACAAAAAGAGTGTTTACAAACTCCTCAACCAAAAGTAAGGTTCAATGCTGTTAGTTGAATGTACAGATCAGAAAGAAGATTCACAGAATGCTTCTGTGTAGTTTTAATTTCAAGGTATTCCATTTTAAATGATAGGCCTCTTACAGCGACAAATATCCACATGCAGTTTCTACAGAAAGAGTGTTTCCATACTCCTCAATCAAAAGTAACGTTCAACTCTGTTAGTTGAATGCACAGATCAGAAAGAAGTTTCACAGAATACTTCTCTGTAGTTTTCATTTGAAGA
>NW_026664775.1:1201-1771 GCF_009828535.3 Hylobates moloch | reverse complement strand
GCCCCTCTGAAGAGTGGGTCACACTTCGCAGGTCAGCTCCAGCCTCGTTGGTATGAAGCCTCCTCCCACCCAGAAGCCCCGAGCACCCCCGCTGCGGTGGCACCTCCCAGCTCTCCCCGGCTTCCCCTTGGGCACCAATCTGTGTTTTGTTGATAGCACCTGAGGTGGAAACAGGTGGGCTTCAAGGAAGCAAGTCACATGGAATTGGACCCGAATCCAGATTATCAAATAAGTATCTGTGAGTCTACACTGATACAAAGAAATACATGGATGAGGCCGGGTGTGTTGGCTCACGCCTGTAATCCCAGCACTTTGAGAGGCTGAGGCAGGAGGATCACCTGAGGTCAGGAGTTCCAGACCAGCCTGGCCAACATAGTGAGACCCCCGTCTCTACTAAAAGTACAAAAATTAGCTGGGTGTGGTGGCACGCGCCTGTAATCCCAGCTACTCGGGAAGCTGAGGCAAGAGAATCACCTGAATCCAGGAGGCGGAGGTTGCAATGAGCCAAGATCACACCACTGCACTCCAACCTGTGCGACAGAGTGAGACTCGAAAGAAAGAAAGAAAGAA
>NW_026664775.1:0-1191 GCF_009828535.3 Hylobates moloch | reverse complement strand
CTCTCTGCCCTCTCTGTCTCTCCCTCTCTGCCCCTCTGTCTCTCTCCCTCCCACTGTGTATGACCTTGGGTGGGTCCCTCTCCTCTCCCTGGTTCCTCATCTGCTTCCACGACTGCCCCCTCCCTCCCTGAGCCCAAAGAGCTGATGCCTGGGGAGGGCCCAGCCTGGACTAAGGCCCAGCGGCGGGAGGAGCCTGGGTTGGGAGGCCGGGAGCAGCGGGGCGAACGGCAGCAAATATTTATGGAGCCGGGTCTGTGCCAGGCTCAGGGCTGGGTGTGGCGAGATAAGGGGGCCGGGGGAGGCGCCCAGACTTGGCCTCCAACCTGCTTGCCCCAGGGAGGCCAGGAGCCGGGCAGGGCGAGGTGCCTGGGAAGGAGGGCTGGGCGCTGAGGTCGTGCAGGCAGGGGTCCCCGTGGAGCCTCGCCCCTCTGAAGAGTGGGTCACACTTCGCAGGTCAGCTCCAGCCTCGTTGGTATGAAGCCTCCTCCCACCCAGAAGCCCCGAGCACCCCCGCTGCGGTGGCACCTCCCAGCTCTCCCCGGCTTCCCCTTGGGCACCAATCTGTGTTTTGTTGATAGCACCTGAGGTGGAAACAGGTGGGCTTCAAGGAAGCAAGTCACATGGAATTGGACCCGAATCCAGATTATCAAATAAGTATCTGTGAGTCTACACTGATACAAAGAAATACATGGATGAGGCCGGGTGTGTTGGCTCACGCCTGTAATCCCAGCACTTTGAGAGGCTGAGGCAGGAGGATCACCTGAGGTCAGGAGTTCCAGACCAGCCTGGCCAACATAGTGAGACCCCCGTCTCTACTAAAAGTACAAAAATTAGCTGGGTGTGGTGGCACGCGCCTGTAATCCCAGCTACTCGGGAAGCTGAGGCAAGAGAATCACCTGAATCCAGGAGGCGGAGGTTGCAATGAGCCAAGATCACACCACTGCACTCCAACCTGTGCGACAGAGTGAGACTCGAAAGAAAGAAAGAAAGAAAGAAGGAAAGAAGGAAGGAAAGAAGGAAGGAGAGAGAGAGGGAGGGAGGGAGGAAGGAAGGAAGGGAGGGAGGGAGCGGGGAAGGGAAGGAAAGAAAGAGGCAGATGAGCGAGTTAGCAGCGGAAGGTGAAGGAACACATCTCTCTTACAGAATAATTCTTTTTTTTGTTTGTTTTTTTTTGAGAGAGAGTCCTGCTCT
>NW_026664774.1:860-1771 GCF_009828535.3 Hylobates moloch | reverse complement strand
TTTTTTTTTTTCCTTTGTATGGGTCTTACATTCTTGTCTCTTTGCATGTCTTGTAATTTTTTTGTTGACAACTGGCTATTTGAGGTAATGTAGTATACCAAATATGGATTCTGATTCTCCTCCCTCCTTTCAGGGAATTATTTTTGCTATTGTTTGCTTGTTTTTTTATTTAATTACTTGAATAGATTATTTTAATGGTGCCTATTTCCTTTTTATATGAAGTCTTTGTTATCACTCCTCAGAGGGCAAACTCTTTGGCATGCACATAGTCATCATGGTATGACAGTGGTTTTAGCCCTGTTTCTTTCACTGATTTTTATTTTCCACAGTCTGCCTTGTTTGGTGTCACACACAGCTGTTAACTTGCACTAATTCCCAGCAAATTTCTCTATTGTTGTTCACATTGTCCTGTGGTATAAATTTTTCTACAGTCTGATCAATCACATTAACGTTAGGCAGAGGTAGTTTTGACAGTTTGTTCTGACATCAGAGGGGCTCTTTCTAGTTGTCTCTTTCCATATCTTTCTCTGGTGAACTAGCTGGCCTATAGTTTAGCTTGTTGCTTTTAACTAAGAGGAGCTATTATATTTTTTTAGAATGCCCTAAGGCCTCAACTTCCCCACACTCTTCAAATAGTCATTTGTTTGCGGGAGAGTTTTGGAGTTCTCCTCTTATTGATTGCTGCTTCTTCTGCACAAAATCTCTAAGCCACTTACCCAGTTACTGTCTAGAGTGGTAGTCTCTTGTTTTCTTGACTTTTTTCAGTCACTGTGAAACCTCTGTCCTTCTAGCAAGCTGGGGAGACGGCAATTGGGAAACCAAAATTTCTTAGTCTTGTTTCTGGAAGCTGGGGAGAAAGGGAGACCCTGGTCTCTTGGCTTCATTCTGTAGGAATTTAGCCTCTGCAACAT
>NW_026664774.1:0-850 GCF_009828535.3 Hylobates moloch | reverse complement strand
TTCTCTGTTTTTTTTGTAAGGATTTAAACTACTTTCTGAGATCTCTTGCTTTCAGCTTGAATAATGTACTTTAGTATTTCTTGTAGGACAGGTCAAATAGTAACAAATTCAGTTTTTGTTTTTCTGGTAATAGCTTTATTTCCTCTTCATATTTGAAAGATACTTTTTATTGAAAGCCTTTGTCTGTTAAATCCTAAATTCAAGCCCTGATATAGGATGTTTCCTGCTTTTTTTTTTTCCTTTGTATGGGTCTTACATTCTTGTCTCTTTGCATGTCTTGTAATTTTTTTGTTGACAACTGGCTATTTGAGGTAATGTAGTATACCAAATATGGATTCTGATTCTCCTCCCTCCTTTCAGGGAATTATTTTTGCTATTGTTTGCTTGTTTTTTTATTTAATTACTTGAATAGATTATTTTAATGGTGCCTATTTCCTTTTTATATGAAGTCTTTGTTATCACTCCTCAGAGGGCAAACTCTTTGGCATGCACATAGTCATCATGGTATGACAGTGGTTTTAGCCCTGTTTCTTTCACTGATTTTTATTTTCCACAGTCTGCCTTGTTTGGTGTCACACACAGCTGTTAACTTGCACTAATTCCCAGCAAATTTCTCTATTGTTGTTCACATTGTCCTGTGGTATAAATTTTTCTACAGTCTGATCAATCACATTAACGTTAGGCAGAGGTAGTTTTGACAGTTTGTTCTGACATCAGAGGGGCTCTTTCTAGTTGTCTCTTTCCATATCTTTCTCTGGTGAACTAGCTGGCCTATAGTTTAGCTTGTTGCTTTTAACTAAGAGGAGCTATTATATTTTTTTAGAATGCCCTAAGGCCTCAACTTCCCCAC
>NW_026664773.1:0-1771 GCF_009828535.3 Hylobates moloch | reverse complement strand
CAAGACTCCATCTCAAAAAATAAATAAATAAAAAGGTATCTAAATGTCATGGTCCCTTTAAAACATTAAATTTGTTCACTGCCACTTTTTTAAAAAACTCCCCCTCTACATATCTAAACCACATACCTCACTCTGGTATTTAACCTTCTTTCTAGGAGTTTCTGATATCCATGCTGCCTTCTCTTATCCACTGCTCTAAGGCTGTATCAACTATCTAAAATCCTTACTATTTTGCTAATATCTACAATGTGGAGCAAAAAATGCATTTTTTTTTTTTTTTGAGAAGGGGTCTCGCTCTGTTACTCAGGCTGGAGTGCAGTGGTGCAATCTCGGTTCATTGCAACCTCCGCCTTCCAGGATCAAGCAATTCTCCTGCCTCAGCTTTCCAAGTAGCTGGGACTACAGGCACGCTCCACCATGCTCAGCTAATTTTTGTACTTTTAGTAGGAACAGGGTTTCACCATGTTGGCCAGGGTGGTCTCAAACTCCTGACCTCAGGTGATCCATCCGCCTCAGCTTCCCAAAGTGCTGGGATTACAGGCATAAGCCACTGCGCCCAGCCCATATAAAAATATTATAGCCATTTTTTGGCTTAGCTTTCTTTGCACAAATCCAACCATGTAAGTCTATCAGAGGCAAATTTAAGTTTTGTAAAAGGAAACCAAGGTGCTCATTAAGAATACCTGCTCTAGGGTTATAGACTTAAGTAGGTACACTGACTATTAGCTTCAACTCCTGTTTGTTTTGTTGCCATATTTTTGTTTAAAAATTGCTAAGTTGAAGATGAAACCCTGACTACAGAATTGCTCAGATTTACACAAAACATTCATGGCTAACTTTACGCTTTTAGGTTTTTCAGTACGTTTGATGACAATTACTGCAACTGCTTATTACTGTGCATTTACAGGAAACCACTGTATAATCAAAAACAACAAGCCTGCCCAACAAGCAGCTGCAGGACTTTAGGAAGTTTTCTATGTTCTCAAGAAATTAACGTACCGACTTCCTTCCAGAGCCCTAGCTTGGTGATAATAACATTAGCATATGAGAAATCAACACTCTGAATAGAAATACAAGCTTAACAAAAGGTAATCTTTTGCAAATATGAATTTATGTGCAAAGAAATGCCCTGAGGGAATACGAAATGGAAGATGTCAGAGCTTCAACCTCTCTGCATTAATAAGACTTCTTCTGTGATCAGGAGAACTGGACAATTGCACACGAAGCTGGAATGTAAAATATTTCCCTATCCCTGTGACAAACACAGGTAAATCTAGAAGACTGTTGTTTTTCTTAAATGATAAGAGGTATTACCTACTGTCAGACAACGGCAAAAAAAAAAAATAATAAATAGTAATTTCCCTCTACTGGATCCTTAAATAAGCACCTATTACTGTTTAAAAGGTGACATCAACACACACTGCCCGATCCTGCGTTCCAGGGCACTGAAACAACCACATTTCTCCTTCCAATGCAAGGAAAGGCACATCCTACAGTCCCTTCTGCTACAGCTCACTGTAATACACCCAAATACATGGCAGGTCGAAGGGCACACAGCCCCCAACAGGGGCTAAACTCTCAGCCATGTCGCTTCCTTTGCCGTTTCTGAGTAAAACTCTGTCTCGGAAGCTCTGTTTTTAAGGTTCGCTGAGAAAGAAAAACATCCCATTGGCATATCAGGGTCAAAAAAGCCCACTCTCTATTTCTAAGCTTTGAATGAATATCTCATTTTCTCACCACGTAGAGCTGCCTCCAGATGGTGGACCACTCT
>NW_026664772.1:0-1771 GCF_009828535.3 Hylobates moloch | reverse complement strand
AATTGACTAGAATGGAGGCCAATGGGAAGGAGTGGAATATAGTGGATGGAGAGGAACGGAGTGGAGAAGAGTACATTTGGATTGAATGGAATGGAATGGATTGGAGAGTAGTGGAGTGGATTCTAGTGGAAAAGAATCGAATGGAATGGAACGAAATGGAAAGTAATGGAATGGAATGGAAAGGAATATAATGGAATGGAATAAAATGGAATGGAAAAGAGTGGAAAGGAGTGTAACGGAATGGAATGGAATGGAAGGGAATGGAATTGAAAGGACAGGAACAGAATATAAAAAAGTGCAGTGGAGTGCAGTGGAGAAGAATGGAGAAGAATGGAAGGGAGTTGTGTGGAGTGGAATGTAATGTAACGTAATGAAATGGACTGGAAAGGAATGGAGTGGATTGCAATGAAGTCGAAGGTGCAGGAATGGAATGCAGTGGTGTGGATATGAGTGTAGTGCAGAACAGCGGATCTGAATTATGTTTAATAGAAATGTATCTATTAGAGTGGAGTGGAGTGGATTCTAGTGGAAAATAATGGAGAGGAATGGAATGGAATGGAATGCAATGGAATGGAAAAAAGTGCAGTGGAGTGCAGAGGATAGGCACGGAGAAGAAAGAAAGAGAGTGGAGTTGAGTGGAATGGAGTGGAATGGAATGGTATGGAATGGAATGGAATGGAATGGAGTGGAGTGGAATGGAATGGAATGGAATAGAGTGGACTGGAATGGAGGCGAATGGGAAGGAATCAAATACAATGGTGTGGAGAGAAGTGGAGTGCAGAAGAGTCGATTTGAATGGAATGGAATGGAATGGAATGGAATGGAATTAATGGAAAAAAGTGAAGTGGAGTGAAGTGGAATGGAATGGAGAAGAAAGGAATGGAGTGGAGTGGTGTGGAATGGAATGGAATGGAATGGAATGGAATGGAATGGAATGGAATGGAATTAAGTCGACTGGAATGGAGGCGAATGGGAAAGAGTGGAATGCAGTGGAATGGAGAGGAGTGGGGTGGAGAAAAGTGGATTTGAATTGAATGGAATGGATGCAATGAAATGAAATGGAATGTGATGGAGTGGAGTGGAGTGCAGTGCATTGGAAATGAATTGTATGGAGAGGAGTGTAGTGGACTGGAGCAGAATGGGAATGAATGGAATAGAGTGGAATGGAGTGGAGTGTAGTGGAGTGGAGTATGGAGGAGTGGAGGACAGTAGAGTGGATTCAGGTGGAATGGATTGGAATGGAATAGAATGGAATGGAATGCAGTGAATTGGAATGGAGTTGCGTGGAGTGGAATGGAATGGAATGGAAAGGAATGGAATGGAAACGAATGGAAAAAAGCGCAGTGGAGTGCAGTGGAGTGGAATGGAGAAGAAAGAAAGGGAGAAGCGTGGATTGCAATGGAGTAGAATGCTATGGAATGGAATGGAATGGAAAGGAATGGATGGAATGGAGGAAATTGGGAAAGAACGGAATGCAGAGAATGGAGAGGAGTGTAGTGGAGAAGAGTGGATTTGAATGGAATGGAATGGAATGGAACGGATTGGAGTAGAGTGGAGTAGATTCCAGGGGAAAAGAAGGGAATGGAATGGAATGGAGTGGAATGGAATTGAATGGAATGGAAAAAAGTGGAGTAGAGTGCAGTGGAGTGGAATGGAGAAGAAAGGAAGAGAGTGGAGTGGAGTGGAATGGAGTGGAATGGAATGGAATGGAATGGATTGGATTGGATTGGATTGGTATGGAGTGGACTGGAATGGAGGCAAAACGGAAGGA
>NW_026664771.1:0-1771 GCF_009828535.3 Hylobates moloch | reverse complement strand
CTAAAAATACAAAAAATTAGCCGGGCGTGGTGGCGGGCGCCTGTAGTCCCAGCTACTCGGAGAGGCTGAGGCAGGAGAATGGCGTGAACCCGGGAGGCGGAGCTTGCAGTGAGCCGAGATTGCGCCACTGCACTCCAGCCTGGGCGACAGAGTGAGACTCCGTCTCAAAAAAAAAAAAAAAAAAGAATATTTGGATGTAGTTAGGAATACACATGCCCCATTTAGTGTCAAAAATAGATTTAAAAATACGTATTTATCCTTCATTTCTCTGGTTAACTCTTAATGGTTCCACATGTTCTCTAAGCAAGACAAAGCAGTATTTATCTGAAAAAGGCAGGAGTGAGACATAGATCTTGTGTTTATCACACTTATGGTCCAGTGCAGTTGGTACGGCAATTACGGGGAGGTAGGGGCAATGTAAAGTTGAAAGGGCAAATAAAAAAATAATGAAACCACTAGGGAATTCACAAAAGAGAGGTAATTTAAAAGTCATTTTAGTATAACAAACCCTCATGACACACAATTACTTGTGTAACAAATCTGCACATCCTGCACATGTACCCCTGAACTTAAATGTTTTTAAAAATGTTATTTTAACTTGACACAGTAGTACAATATGCCACATTTCTTAAATTTCATGATTTGATATTGCAAAATTCTGGTAAGGAGCTAACTCCAAAATAATATTGTGAGTCTAAAACAGAATCATGGTATACCAGTGCTCTTGTCCACGTTATTTTCTTCCTTTTTCTTGCTGAAATTTATAATAATGCATTCTGTTTTTTAACTCTAGATCCACAGTTACAATGATTAATATTTGGGCCCCTGAGTCTTTCATAAAAAGGTCCTTTCTTGACCAACTACTGTTGTTACTATTCAAAGAACTCCCCAGTCTCTCCCAGGTTCCAGGTCACACAGGAAGTTTGTGTTTCCATTTCACTGAAGCCAATTGAATCAGAGTTGTATTGTCAGTGCCGAAAAACTGTGTTAATTATACGCCCATGAACTTAATTCAAATAATAACTACTTAAGGCATCAGATATTCTCAACCCATTTTACATATAAGAAAATTAAGTTTCCTAGCTTGTAATGTGATAAAATAATGCAGCTAATATGTCACAGGTCTAGGACTAAATCTAGTTCTGAACTTCCTGCTATGTTTCCAGCAAAAAAATCACAAATGTAAATCTTTTAATGACTTTTTCATTTTTAAATATTTAAGACTGAGTGTCCTTTTATAACTTCCATTTAACTTAAAAATATCTGAAATCATGCAGCAGGCACCTTAATAATCCCTTTTGCATCCCATACCCTTCCATGCAGTTGGCAGAATTTATTAAAATAAAACCATCATGTCATTTCCCAGGTCAAATATATTTTATGTACCTTCATAGTCAGAACGAAAATACTAAATAAACTTCTTCACTTGAAAAACAAGCCTCTTCTCAACTAGCCTTCTTCTTTTGTTTTTCTTGCACTGTTCACAAGTATTCAAGCCCATCCCTAACTACTTACCCTTCCTCAAAATTGCCATTCTCTTTCCTACTAAGGAATTATGCATTCACCACATCCAAGCAAAATGAAGTACTGAGAAGATATTTGAACAACTCTGGTTTGTTTGTTTGCTTGTTTGTTATAAAAAACAGACATTTGGCTGGGCGCGGTGGCTCACGCTTGTAATCCCAGCACTTGGGGAGGCCGAGGCGGGTGGATCACGAGGTCAGGAGATCGAGACCATGGTGAAACCCCGTCTCTACTAAAAATACAAAAA
>NW_026664770.1:0-1771 GCF_009828535.3 Hylobates moloch | reverse complement strand
CTAAAAATACAAAAAATTAGCCGGGCGTGGTGGCGGGCGCCTGTAGTCCCAGCTACTCGGAGAGGCTGAGGCAGGAGAATGGCGTGAACCCGGGAGGCGGAGCTTGCAGTGAGCCGAGATCGCGCCACTGCACTCCAGCCTGGGCGACAGAGTGAGACTCCGTCTCAAAAAAAAAAAAAAAAAAGAATATTTGGATGTAGTTAGGAATACACATGCCCCATTTAGTGTCAAAAATAGATTTAAAAATACGTATTTATCCTTCATTTCTCTGGTTAACTCTTAATGGTTCCACATGTTCTCTAAGCAAGACAAAGCAGTATTTATCTGAAAAAGGCAGGAGTGAGACATAGATCTTGTGTTTATCACACTTATGGTCCAGTGCAGTTGGTACGGCAATTACGGGGAGGTAGGGGCAATGTAAAGTTGAAAGGGCAAATAAAAAAATAATGAAACCACTAGGGAATTCACAAAAGAGAGGTAATTTAAAAGTCATTTTAGTATAACAAACCCTCATGACACACAATTACTTGTGTAACAAATCTGCACATCCTGCACATGTACCCCTGAACTTAAATGTTTTTAAAAATGTTATTTTAACTTGACACAGTAGTACAATATGCCACATTTCTTAAATTTCATGATTTGATATTGCAAAATTCTGGTAAGGAGCTAACTCCAAAATAATATTGTGAGTCTAAAACAGAATCATGGTATACCAGTGCTCTTGTCCACGTTATTTTCTTCCTTTTTCTTGCTGAAATTTATAATAATGCATTCTGTTTTTTAACTCTAGATCCACAGTTACAATGATTAATATTTGGGCCCCTGAGTCTTTCATAAAAAGGTCCTTTCTTGACCAACTACTGTTGTTACTATTCAAAGAACTCCCCAGTCTCTCCCAGGTTCCAGGTCACACAGGAAGTTTGTGTTTCCATTTCACTGAAGCCAATTGAATCAGAGTTGTATTGTCAGTGCCGAAAAACTGTGTTAATTATACGCCCATGAACTTAATTCAAATAATAACTACTTAAGGCATCAGATATTCTCAACCCATTTTACATATAAGAAAATTAAGTTTCCTAGCTTGTAATGTGATAAAATAATGCAGCTAATATGTCACAGGTCTAGGACTAAATCTAGTTCTGAACTTCCTGCTATGTTTCCAGCAAAAAAATCACAAATGTAAATCTTTTAATGACTTTTTCATTTTTAAATATTTAAGACTGAGTGTCCTTTTATAACTTCCATTTAACTTAAAAATATCTGAAATCATGCAGCAGGCACCTTAATAATCCCTTTTGCATCCCATACCCTTCCATGCAGTTGGCAGAATTTATTAAAATAAAACCATCATGTCATTTCCCAGGTCAAATATATTTTATGTACCTTCATAGTCAGAACGAAAATACTAAATAAACTTCTTCACTTGAAAAACAAGCCTCTTCTCAACTAGCCTTCTTCTTTTGTTTTTCTTGCACTGTTCACAAGTATTCAAGCCCATCCCTAACTACTTACCCTTCCTCAAAATTGCCATTCTCTTTCCTACTAAGGAATTATGCATTCACCACATCCAAGCAAAATGAAGTACTGAGAAGATATTTGAACAACTCTGGTTTGTTTGTTTGCTTGTTTGTTATAAAAAACAGACATTTGGCTGGGCGCGGTGGCTCACGCTTGTAATCCCAGCACTTGGGGAGGCCGAGGCGGGTGGATCACGAGGTCAGGAGATCGAGACCATGGTGAAACCCCGTCTCTACTAAAAATACAAAAA
>NW_026664769.1:0-1771 GCF_009828535.3 Hylobates moloch | reverse complement strand
CTGTTTTGGTTACTGTAGCCTTGTAGTATAGTTTAAAGTCAGGTAGCATGATGCCTCCAGCTTTGTTCTTTTGGCTTAGGATTGACTTGGTGATGCGGGCTCTTTTTTGGTTCCATAAGAACTTTAAAGTAGTTTTTTCCAATTCTGTGAAGAAAGTCATTGGTAGCTTGATGGGGATGGCATTAAATCTATAAATTACCTTGGGCAGTATGGCCATTTTCACGATATTGATTCTTCCAACCCATGAGCATGGAATGTTCTTCCATTTCTTTGTATCCTCTTTTATTTCATTGAGCAGTGGTTTGTAGTTCTCCTTGAAGAGGTCCTTCACATCCCTTGTAAGTTGGATTCCTAGGTATTTTGTTCTCTTTGAAGCAATTGTGAATGGGAGTTCACTCATGATTTGGCTCTCTGTTTGTCTGTGATTGGTGTACAAGAATGCTTGTGATTTTTGTACATTGATTTTGTATCCTGAGACTTTGCTGAAGTTGCTAATCAGCTTAAGGAGATTTTGGGCTGAGACAATGGGGTTTTCTAGATATACAATCATGTCATCTGCAAACAGGGAAAATTTGACTTCCTCTTTTCCTAATTGAATACTCTTAATTTCCTTCTCCTGCCTGATTGCTCTGGCCGGAACTTCCAGCACTATGTTGAATAGGAGTGGTGAGAGAGGGCATCCCTATCTTGTGCCAGTTTTCAGAGGGAATGCTTCCAGTTTTTGCCCATTCAGTATGATATTGGCTGTGGGTTTGTCATAGATAGCTCTTATTATTTTGAGATACGTCCCATCAATACCTAATTTATTGAGAGTTTTTAGCATGAAGGGTTGTTGAATTTTGTCAAAGGCCTTTTCTGCATCTATTGAGATAATCACGTGTTTTTTGTCTTTGGTTCCGTTTATATGCTGGATTACATTTATTGATTTGCGTATGTTGAACCAGCCTTGCATCCGAGGGATGAAGCCCACTTGATTATGGTGGATACGCTTTTTGAAGTGCTGCTGGATTCGGTTTGCCAGTATTTTATTGAGGATTTTTGCATCAATGTTCATCAAGGATATTGGTCTGAAATTCTCTTTTTTGGTTATGTCTCTGCCAGGCTTTGGTATCAGGACGATGCTGGCTTCGTAAAATGTGTTAGGGAGGATTCCCTCTTTTTCTATCGATTGGAATAGTTTCAGAAGGAATGGTACCAGTTCCTCCTTGTACCTCTGGTAGAATTCAGCTGTGAATCCATCAGGTCCTGGACTGTTTTTGGTTGGTAAGCTATTGATTATTGCCACAATTTCAGAACCTGTTACTGGTCTATTCAGAGATTCAACTTCTTCTTGGTTGAGTCTTGGGAGGGTGTATTTGTCGAGGAATTTATCCATTTCTTCTAGATTTTCTAGTTTATTTGCATAGAGGTGTTTGTAGTATTCTCTGATGGTAGATTGTATTTCTGTGGGATCGGTGGTGATATCCCCTTTTTCGTTTTTTATTGCATCTATTTGATTCTTCTCTCTTTTCTTCTTTATTAGTCTTGCTAGCGGTCCATCAATTTTGTTGATCTTTTCAGAAAACCAGCTCCTGGATTCATTAATTTTTTGAAGGGTTTTTTGTGTCTCTATTTCCTTCAGTTCTGCTCTGATTTTAGTTATTTCTAGCCTTCTGCTAGCTTTTGAATGTGTTTGCTCTTGCTTTTCTAGTTCTTTTAATTGTGATGTTAGGGTGTCAATTTTGGATCTTTCCTGCTTTCTCTTGTGGGCATTTAGTGCTATAAATTTCCC
>NW_026664768.1:0-1772 GCF_009828535.3 Hylobates moloch | reverse complement strand
GGATGGTGAATCCTAGAATCTTCATCATCAGGGTGGTTACTCCTGGAAGCTTCATCATCGGTTTTGGGATGCCCTGAAGCTTCATCATCGGGGTGGTGAATCCCAGAAGCTTCATAATCGTGGTGGTGACTCACAGAACTTTTTCACTGGGGTGGTGTCTCCCAGAAGCTTCGCCACCATTTGGGGGGTGACTCCAAGAAGCTTCATCATCATCGGGGTTTTGACTCCCATGAACTTCATAATCATAGGGGTAGACACTCACAGAATCTTCATCATCAATGCGGTGGTGACTCCCATAATCATCATGGGATTGCTGAATCCTAGAACTTTCATCATCGGGGTGATGTATCCCAGAAGGTCCTTTATCAGGTTGGTGACTCACAGAAGCTTCATCATCATCATGATGGAGACTCCCAGAAGCTTCATCATCGGGGTGGTGATTCCCAGAAGCTTCATAATAGCGGTGGTGACTCCCAGAAGCATCATCATCGGGGTGGTGACTCCCAGAAGCTTCATCATCATCGGGATGGTGACTCCCAGAAGCTTCATCATCATCGGGGTGGTGACTCCCAGTAGATTCATCATCATCGAGGTGGTGTCTCCCAGAAGCATCATAATCAGGGTGGTGCTTCCCTAAATCTTCATCATCGGGGTGGCGACTCTCAGAAATTTCATCATCAGGGTGATGATTCCCCAAAGCTTCATAATCGGGGTGGTGAAACCTAGAAGCTTCATCATCAGGGTTGTGACTCCCAGAAACTTTGTCATTGGAGTGGTGACTCAAAGAACCATCATCATTGGGGTGGTGTCTCCCAGAAGCTTCATCATTATCTGGGGAGTGACTCCTAAAAGCTTCATCATCATCAGAGTTATGACTCCAAGAAGCTTCATCATCATCAGGGTGGTGACTCCCAGAATCTTCATCATCATCATGTTGGAGACCCCCAGACTATTCATCATCCGGGAGGTGAATCCTAGAAGTTTCATCATTGTGGAGATGTATCCCAGAAGCTTCATCATCGGGTTGGTGACCCCCAGAAGCTTCATCGTCGAGATGTTGAATCCCAGAAGCTTCATCTTCGGGGTGGTGACTCTCAGAAGCTTCATCATCATCGCGGTGGAGACCCCCAGAAGTTTCATCATCAGGGTGGTGATTCCAGAAACTTCATCATCCTTGTGATGACTCCCAGAAGCCTCATCATCAGTGTGGTGACTCCCAAAAGCTTCTTCATCGCGTTGGTGAATCCCAGAAACTTCAGCATCCGGGTGGTGATGCTGAGAAGCTTCATCATCATCGGGGTGGTGACTCCCAGAAGCTTCGTCGTCATCGGGGTGGTGACTCCCAGAAGATTCATCATCATCGGGGTGGTGACTCCCAGGAGCATCATGTTCAGGGTGGTGTTTCCCAAAATCTTCATCATCAGGGTGTCGACTCTCAGAAGCTTCAACATCAGGCTGGTGATTCCCACAAGCTTCATCATCGGGGTGGTCACTCCCAGAATCTTCATCATCTGTGTGTTGACCACCAGAAGCTTCATCGGGATGGTGAATCCCAAAATCTTCATCATCAGGGTGGTGACTCCCAGAAGCTTCATCATCGGAGTGGGGACTCCCAGAAGCCTCATCATCGGGGCCGTGACTCCCAGAAGGTTCATCCTCATCGGGATGGTGACTCCCAGAAGCTTCGTCATCGAGGTGGTGACTCACTGAACCTTCGTCATTTGGGTGGTGTCTCCCAGAAGCTTCATCATCATTGGGGAGGTGGCTCCTAG
>NW_026664767.1:0-1772 GCF_009828535.3 Hylobates moloch | reverse complement strand
GCTACATGAATGACATGCCTGGTCAAACCAATCTTGAGAGCCCTATGCAAATCAGACACCACTTCCTCCAGCCTTCTCATATAGGAGTCTCTTTTCTTCTGCACAAAGAGTTTTCTCTTTGCATCACGCCTTCCCCTGTCTCTGTATGGGGGAGCTGTTTTCTTCTTCCTTCCTTCTTGCATATTAAACCTTTCTCTCCTTAAAACACTCCATGCCTGTCTGTGTCATTTTATCCAAACTGGCGTGAGATCAAGAACTCTGGTGTTCCTCCAGTCATTGGAGCCGTATCATAAAAATTCTACCTTACATAGCAAAAAGAGAATTTGATAGATGTAAGTGAAGGACTTTGAGAATAAGAAACCTGGTTATCGAGATGAAACCAATATAATCACAAAGGTCCTTAAAATAGAGGAGGAGGCTGGCAGTCAGAGAGGAGCTGGGACAATGGGGAGGGATGTGGTTTGAGGAAAGAAGGGGCCATGGAACCAGAAATATGGGAGCACCTGAAAGGTAAAAAGCAGAGAATCCAGTTCTCTCTTCTGGAGCCTCCAGAAGGAATGCAGCCCTACTGACACCTTAGCATTAGCTCAGTGAGACTTCTGACCTCCAGAACTACAGGGTAATACATTTATGTTGTGTGAAGCCAATAAGACTGTGGCAATTTAAACAGCAGTGTTGGAAACTAATGCAAGGGGAAGAGATGTCTTTCAGCTCACTGAGCACATGATTGTCCTCTGTTCTTGGAAATATTCCCACCTTGTTATCTGATGTCAGTTATGACAAGAGACAGAAAATTTTTCTGAGAGAAGAGCTAGCACGAGAATTCTTTTTAGCTAGAAAATCTCTTGGGGAAAATCCCATGATTATCTCTTATATGATCTGGATATCACAGAATTTAGCAGTCAGATCTCAGAGCACATGACAGGAGGAAGAGGGTTTTGTTAGTTTGTTTTCATATTAAGAGGGAAAATTGATTTTCAGGACACAATCTGAGAATGACAAACTGAGTCAGAGATATTGTGAGAGAAAGAGGAGATGTGGAAGGAGTCAGGGCAATGAAACATGTGTCCCAGCTCCCATATCTAAAATAAAGTCATTGATTTTATAAGGTGAAGCAAAGCTCTTCACCTTCCATCTTCTTATGGAGGATCAAATTCTTCCCAGAGTCCCTGCCCCTCCTTCACTCCCCTGACATTGCATTGTGAAGCTAATCACATGTATCCTTAATCCCTGTTCCTGTCCCAGGCTGGGAGAGGCTCTATGTCATCACCATGCCCAGCAGGATAGAGCTGGCACCCTAGGCACCAAAGGAGAAGAGGATGGTTTCTGTGCAGGTGATTAGGGCTTTACCATGTTACATTTCACTATAATTCTAAGTAAAGTTTTGTGGAGAGAAGAGAACAGATGGGCAACTTTACCTGGTGGGCTTGGAAGAGGCCAAGCTCTGAGAATGACAATGAATTCACATTTCTATTTTTCCAGATGGCAAACGCTAGCTTTAGCAATTATGGAAATGTGGACTTGTTTAAGAACAAGACAGACTTTCAGGTACTGCAATAAATGAGGAGACATTTGGAATAGGGTCCTTAGCCCAGGGCTAGGGTCAGGCTGGCCATGCCTGAGAGCTGTCAGGCACTGGCCTTGGGCAGTGGTGGAAGCAGCTGTTCTCCTGAGCCACAGGGCTGAGGACCTGGGAGGAACCACAGGGCCTGGCCACAGGGGTGTCTGGCAGGGGCTTCAGGGAAGGAAACTGCTCACAAATTCACAGGAGC
>NW_026664766.1:0-1772 GCF_009828535.3 Hylobates moloch | reverse complement strand
AAGCATTCTGTGAAACTTCTTTCTGTTCTGTGCATTCAACTAACAGAGTTGAAGCTTACTTTTGATAGAGCAGTTATGAAACACTCTTTCTGTAGAAACTGCAAGGGGACATTTCGAGCGCTAAGTGGCCTATGATGGAAAAAATAATATCTTCAAATAAAAACTGCACAGAAGAATTCTGTGAAACATCTTTCACTTCGGGGTATTCAACTAACATGGTTGAACCTTCTTTTGATTGAGCATTTCTTAAACACTCTTTCTGTAGAAACTGCAAATGGACATTCAGAGCGCTAAGGGGCCTATAGTGGAAAAAGGAATATCTTCAAATGAAAACTGCACAGAAGCATTCTGTGAAACTCCTTTCTGTTCTGTGCATTGAACTAACAGTGTTGAATCTTACTTTTGATTGAGCAGTTGGAAACACTCTTTCTGTAGAAACTGCAAAGGGACATTCAGAGCGCTAATGGGCGTATAGTGGAAAAAGGAATATCTTCAAATGAAAACTGCACAGAAGCATTCTATGAAACTTCTTTCTGTTCTGTGCATTCACCTAACAGCGTTGAAGCGTACTTTTGATTGAGCAGTTCTGAAACATTCTTTCTGTAGAAACTGCAAGGGGACATTCGGAGCACTAAGGGGCCAATAGTGGAAAAAGGAATATCTACAAATAAAAACTACACAGAAGCATTCTGTGAAACTTCTTTCTGTTCTGTGCATTCAACTAACGGAGTTGAAGCTTACTTTGGATAGAGCAGTTATGAAACACTCTTTCTGTAGAAACTGCAAGGGGACATTCTGAGCGCTAAGGGGCCTACAGTGGAAAAAGGAACATCTTCAAATAAAAACTAACCAGAAGCATTCTGTGAAACTTCTTTCTGTTCTGTGCATTCAACTAACAGAGTTGAAGCTTACTTTTGATTGAGCAGTTCTGAAACACTCTTTCTGTAGAAACTGCAAGGGGACATTCGGAGCGCTAAGGGGCCTATAGTGGAAAAAGGAATATTTTCAAATAAAAACTACACGGAAGCATTCTGTGAAACTTCTTTCTGTTCGGTGGATTCAGGTAACGGAGTTGAAGCTTACTTTTGATAGAGCAGTTATGAAACACTCTTTCTGTAGAAACTGCAAGGGGACATTCTGAGCGCTAAGGGGCCAACAGTGGAAAAAGGGACATCTTCAAATAGAAACGACACAGAAGCATTCTGTGAAACTTCTTTCTGTTCTGTGCATTCAATTAACAGAGTTGAAAAATACTTTGGATAGAGCAGTTCTGGAACACTCTTTCTGTAGAAACTGCAAGGGGATATACGGAGCACTAAGGGTGTTATAGTTGAAAAAGGAATATCTACAAATAAAAACAACACAGAAGCATTCTCTGAAACTTCTTTCTGTTCTGTGCATTCAACTAACGGAGTTGAAGTTTACTTTTGATAGAGCAGTTCTGAATCTGTTTCTGTAGAAACTGCAAAGGGACATTCAGAGCGCTAAGGGGCCTATAGTGGAAAAACGATTATCTTCAAATGAAAAGTGCACGGAAGCATTCTGTGAAACTTCTTTCTGTTCTGTGCATTCAACTAACAGAGTTGAAGCTTACTTTTGACTGAGCAGTTCTGAAACACTCTTTCTGTAGAAACTGTAAGGGTACATTCGGAGCTCTAAGGGGACTACAGTGGAAAAAGGAATATGTACAAATAAAAACTACACAGAAGCATTCTGTGAAACTTCTTTCTGTTCTGTGCATTCAACTAACAGGTTTTAAGCTTACTTTTGAT
>NW_026664765.1:0-1772 GCF_009828535.3 Hylobates moloch | reverse complement strand
CTCCATGCCTTGGAGGCTCTCAATGTGCTGAAGAATCTGCAAAAGCAAACACCTGGGGCTGAAAAATAAAATAGAAAAAAATTATTTCTCACCCTCCATAAGATTATACGTCAAAACAAAACAAAAAAAACCTTAAAAATCTCCAAAAATGCTGGTGAGAGAAAAGCTTTAGCCCTCATATGAAGAAGAAAAAAACTTGTTCCACTTTCCAGATACGGAGTTATAATACAAATATAAAATGGGGCAAAGACAAAAACCAATTCTTCTATATAAACTAGTGAATTTTGTAGTTAATGTAATCACATTAGTCAGGGTTCTCCAGAAAGGCAGAATCAATAGGATATATGTAGATAGACAGATGAGAGAAGATTCATTAGGGGAATTCGTTCACATAATTATGGAGGCTGAGAAGTTCCACAATAGCCTGTCTCTGAGTTGGAAAACCAGGAAAGCTGGTAGCATGGCTCACTCCAGACACAAAGGACTCAGAATCAGGGAAGCCAGTGGTGTAACTCTGATTCTGAGGCCAAAGGTCTGAGACCCTGAAGTTCTGATGTCAAGGGCAGGAGAAGAAAGATGTTTCCATTTCAGAAGGAGATAATTCACCTTTCCTTTTCCTTATTGTTCTATCTGTGCTCTCAACCAATTGGATGATGGCTGTATTCATCCATTTTTATACAGCTATGAAGAAATACCTGAGTCTGAGCAATTGATAAAGAACAAAGAGGTTTAATGGGCTGACAGTTCCACATGGCTGCAGGGGCCTCACAATCATGGCAGAAGGGGAAGCAAAGCCGTTCTTCTTCACATGGCAGCAACAAGGAGAAGTGCTGAGCCAAAGGGGAAAAGCCCCTTATAAAACCATCAGATCATGAGAACTCACTCACTGTCATGGGAACAGCATGGCAGTAACCACCACCGTGATTCAATCACCTCCCACTGGGTCCCTCCCACGACATCTAGGGATTATAGGAACTACAATTCAAGATGAGATCTGGGTGGGGACACAGCCAAACCACATCAGTGCCCATCCACATTGGGTCGTGGTTATCTCAGTGTCTTCCAGAAACACCCTCACTGATATGCCCAGAAATTGTGTTTTACCAGCTATGTGTGTCTCTTAATCCAATTAAGTAGATGTCTAAAATTAATCATCAGAATATTTATGCCCGATTCATGGCTGAAATTTCAGGATGAAAGCTATGAAATCTCTATTTGTGTTTGTATATCTATTAATGTATGTTATGTATATGTGAGATTTTCTTAATTCCAGATAGCATTGCAAAATTCATTTATAAAATCCTCTAAAAGTGCTCTAACTTGGCTTGGAAAAAAATAAGCATTTATAAAGAAATATTCACCAAACCCTAGAAATATAGAAAATGATCAAATGTTTTTTAAGTTAACATGATTTGGATAAAACTTACTTAAATAAGATTAATATAATATTTTTGGTGTAATAAAACAACTATGTCTTCAAAGTTATCACTATTGAATATAAAACAAACATAAATTCCTATTCTGCTTGAGTTCCAGTCAAATAAGCTAATATTATACTTACTAGAAATGTAAAATCGTAAAGCTTATAGATTTGATTCTAATTAATTTGTCATTCTTATGAAAAACGTTATTTTCTTATGGTGAAAAGATACACATATATTTAGAGTTAGCCAGCTGGACTCAGTTTAGATGATCCCAATTTTGTTGCGACATCCAAAACATCATAATCAGGAGCCAGTCGAACATATGCCTTCTCTTTATCAGGACAAATG
>NW_026664764.1:0-1773 GCF_009828535.3 Hylobates moloch | reverse complement strand
ATAGACCTAGAAGAGAAGGACAAACATAGAAGTAAAGAGATAAAGCCAGGAGCAGTGGCTCATGCCTGTAATCCCTTAAATTTGGGAGGCTGAGGTGGGAGGATTGCTTGAGGCTTGGAGTTGTAGACCATCCTGGACAACACAGAGACACCCTGTCTCAACAAATTAAAGTACAAATATTAGTTGGGCATTGTGGCACGTGACTGTAATCCTAGCGATTTTGGAGGCTGAGGTGGGAAGATTGAATCAGCCCAGGATTTTGGGGCTGCAGTGAGCTAAGATTGCACCACTGAACTCCAGCTTGGGAGAAACTGTGAGAACCTGTCTCTTAACAACAACAACATAAGCGGGGGCGATGGGTAAGTTAAAAATATGCTGCCACTGGCCAACCAATCAAATTGTTTAAAACATGCTCTTACTCCCAAACCAGACCCTTTGATAATCCCTGGACAGAAAGATTGAGCCATTTCTGATTGTCCAATGACCTAACCCCTTCTGCAATGCATATAAGATCAACCTGGCTATAGTCAATGTTTGGCAGAAAAAAATTGCAATAGTCAAGATTTAGGAGGGAGAAAAACCTCTAAATATAAAAATGGGAAAATGAATAAATAAATATGTTTATTATATACATTATCTAGAGAGAGATTTACTCGGTTTTGTGTATACATGAACAAAAATATATTTAAAATAGGAAAGGGAATAGAATTATACACACAAAACTGTAACCATGATTTTATATTTTTCTGATGAAATTAGAGAGATATTTATTTTCTCTTGTGGCTTTCTTGATCTTTACATTTTCTAAAATAAGTGTGTATTCTTTCAAAATAAGAAACAAAAAGATACTGAAAATAAACACATGAAAAAATTGAATTACATTGTATAAGTAAATATTGTATTTATCATTTGCTACGTGTATTTTGAAATTTTCCCTTGGCTTGCAAGAAATCAACTATGATATTTTTCCACAGTACCAAAAAAAGTGGAAAAGTGACATTATAAGAGGGAGTCATTTTTTATTTTCCTACCTATAAAAAGTCTATCTGGTAATCCTAAGGATCAATAAATGTTTGTTACAGAAACATTGGTTGATCATTCATGATTCTTAATAATATTGTAATGAGAAACGAATACAGTTATAACTTTATGAAAATGTACTTCTACACACAAAATAAAAAGTTCAGAACAAGACTGAACTTAATCAGTCATCTCTGGAAATTGGTTCCAGGACCCTGATAGATATCAAAATTTGTGCATACTCAAGTCCTGCAGAAAAGACACGTATACATGAAAGGTAGGTCCCCCCTTCTGTGCAATTAACAAGCTGAACGTGAACAAACCACTAAACAAATCAAATTGATCTATCAGAATAATAATACAGATTTTAGTGTAAATTATTTAATATTTCCTGTTTTCAAATGATTTTCAGAATAATGTAAGTACAGCAATCTCAGAGTCTGAAAAGACTTTCTGGATTACCTTGCTCTACCTCAGTGAGGAAAAGTAGCTGTGTATGTGGAATGTGAAGCCACATCTGACCTCCCTTGGGTTAACTGGCCATAATATAACTCACCACATGCTTAATGCCCTTTGACATCCCGGTCTTCATATTGTTAAGACAGTGATGTAGGCAATAATATAAAACAGAAAATATTTCTGAAAAACATGGCTAAGAGTCCACATGGAATGCAACAGTTTTGTTTTATTTTTTGTTTTTTAGAAAAACATTCATAATTCTCTTACTTTACATTATTCATTAGTTCTTTGTTA
>NW_026664763.1:0-1773 GCF_009828535.3 Hylobates moloch | reverse complement strand
GTCACATTCTGAAGTACAGGGGTTTAGGGCTTCAACATATGAATTTGGGGGAGAAAGGACACAATTCAACCCCTAATATCTACCCCGGGGGTACATGCTAAGGTCTGAGGGAGGAGGCAAGAATGCTCATCCAGCTGATCACTGAGCATGTATAGGAAGACGAAGCTAAAACTGAGACAGAGAACTGTATGGCTAGATGGAGTTTGTCAAACCCTAATGGAGTTTGTGAAACCATTGATTTGGTTTAAAATCAATGAGTTGGCCAGGCGTTGTGGCTCACACCTGTAATCCCAGCATTTTGGGAGGCCAAGGCAGGTGGATCACCAGGTCAGGAGTATGAGACCAGCCTGACCAACATGATGAAACCCTGTCTTTACTAAAAATACAAAAATTAGCGAGGTGCACGCCTGTAATCCCAGCTACTCAGGAGGCTGAGACAGGAGAATCGCTTGAACTCGGGAGGCGGAGGTTGCAATGAGCCAAGATTGCACCACTGCACTCCAGCCTGAGCAACAGAGCGAGACACCATCTCAAAAATAAAAAAAACAAATCAATGAGTTTATTACATTTCCATATTTAGAATTTGATATGGTTTGAGTCTGTGTCACCACCCAAATCTCATGTTCAGTTGTAATCCCTGGTGTTGGGAGGTGATTGGGTCATGGGAGTGGTTTCTCATGCTTGAGCAGCATCCCCCTTGGTGCTGTTGTGGTGATAGTGAATTATCACAAGATCTGTTTTTTTAATGGTGTGTGGCACCTCCCCCCGCCTTCCTCCTGCTCCAGCCATGTAAGATGAGCCTGCTTCTCCTTCACCTTCTGCCATGACTGTAAGTTTCCTGAGGCCTTCCCAGAACCTGAGCAGATGCCAGCATCATGCTTCCTATACAGCCTGTAGAACGATGATCGAATTAAACCTCTTTTCTTTATGAATTACCCAGTCTCAGGTATTCCTTTATAGCAGTGTGAGAACAAACTAGTATGGGATTCATCTTTACTTCATCTGAAGATGAAAATACATTCAAAATAATATGCAAACCTCTTTCCACTTACTTCCATCATAATCCTGCATAGGTCAACATTGTTGGGTGTTTTAGACACAATATTCAAGAGAGTCAGCAAGGCGTTGGACACAAGCTCTTTACTCAGAACAGAAACAAAAAGGAAGAGCTCGTACCGGGTCTTTATTTATTTCCTGTCTTCAAACACACAAAATACAGGTCTGCTGAAATTGAAAACATTACCAAAATATTATTTTGCATTCCAAATAAGCAAGGGGTAAAGCTCCATCCCTCCCACTCCCTTGAGTGTGGGCAGGACATACTAACTCACTTCAAGGAAAGTGAAACATAGTAACTTCACAGTGTACACTGGTGAGCATGATGTTACCCAAATGATCAAGGACCACATCGCTAGTGATAAATCATATGTCATGTAACCTCTGATAAGATGTGATGAGAATGGTGTTTTTCCCCTGTGTTACTCTACCCCGAAACCCATAACCCGAATCTAATCTTAAGAAAAACATCAGACAGGCCAAAATTGAAGAATAGTCTATACCACACTTGTCCAATACTCTCAAAACTTTCAAGATGATGAAACACAAGAAAAGACTGAGAGGCTGGGTGTGCTGGCTCACGCCTGTAATCCCAGCACTTTGGGAGGCTAAGGCAAGTGGATCACCTGAGGTCAGGAGTTCAAGAGCAGCCTGGCCAAAATCATGAAATCCTGTGTCTACTAAAAAACAACAAAAAATAAAATACAAAAATTAGCC
>NW_026664762.1:0-1773 GCF_009828535.3 Hylobates moloch | reverse complement strand
GTCACATTCTGAAGTACAGGGGTTTAGGGCTTCAACATATGAATTTGGGGGAGAAAGGACACAATTCAACCCCTAATATCTACCCCGGGGGTACATGCTAAGGTCTGAGGGAGGAGGCAAGAATGCTCATCCAGCTGATCACTGAGCATGTATAGGAAGACGAAGCTAAAACTGAGACAGAGAACTGTATGGCTAGATGGAGTTTGTCAAACCGTAATGGAGTTTGTGAAACCATTGATTTGGTTTAAAATCAATGAGTTGGCCAGGTGTTGTGGCTCACACCTGTAATCCCAGCATTTTGGGAGGCCAAGGCAGGTGGATCACCAGGTCAGGAGTATGAGACCAGCCTGACCAACATGATGAAACCCTGTCTTTACTAAAAATACAAAAATTAGCGAGGTGCACGCCTGTAATCCCAGCTACTCAGGAGGCTGAGGCAGGAGAATCGCTTGAACTCGGGAGGCGGAGGTTGCAATGAGCCAAGATTGCACCACTGCACTCCAGCCTGAGCAACAGAGCGAGACACCATCTCAAAAATAAAAAAAACAAATCAATGAGTTTATTACATTTCCATATTTAGAATTTGATATGGTTTGAGTCTGTGTCACCACCCAAATCTCATGTTCAGTTGTAATCCCTGGTGTTGGGAGGTGATTGGGTCATGGGAGTGGTTTCTCATGCTTGAGCAGCATCCCCCTTGGTGCTGTTGTGGTGATAGTGAATTATCACAAGATCTGTTTTTTTAATGGTGTGTGGCACCTCCCCCCGCCTTCCTCCTGCTCCAGCCATGTAAGATGAGCCTGCTTCTCCTTCACCTTCTGCCATGACTGTAAGTTTCCTGAGGCCTTCCCAGAACCTGAGCAGATGCCAGCATCATGCTTCCTATACAGCCTGTAGAACGATGATCGAATTAAACCTCTTTTCTTTATGAATTACCCAGTCTCAGGTATTCCTTTATAGCAGTGTGAGAACAAACTAGTATGGGATTCATCTTTACTTCATCTGAAGATGAAAATACATTCAAAATAATATGCAAACCTCTTTCCACTTACTTCCATCATAATCCTGCATAGGTCAACATTGTTGGGTGTTTTAGACACAATATTCAAGAGAGTCAGCAAGGCGTTGGACACAAGCTCTTTACTCAGAACAGAAACAAAAAGGAAGAGCTCGTACCGGGTCTTTATTTATTTCCTGTCTTCAAACACACAAAATACAGGTCTGCTGAAATTGAAAACATTACCAAAATATTATTTTGCATTCCAAATAAGCAAGGGGTAAAGCTCCATCCCTCCCACTCCCTTGAGTGTGGGCAGGACATACTAACTCACTTCAAGGAAAGTGAAACATAGTAACTTCACAGTGTACACTGGTGAGCATGATGTTACCCAAATGATCAAGGACCACATCGCTAGTGATAAATCATATGTCATGTAACCTCTGATAAGATGTGATGAGAATGGTGTTTTTCCCCTGTGTTACTCTACCCCGAAACCCATAACCCGAATCTAATCTTAAGAAAAACATCAGACAGGCCAAAATTGAAGAATAGTCTATACCACACTTGTCCAATACTCTCAAAACTTTCAAGATGATGAAACACAAGAAAAGACTGAGAGGCTGGGTGTGCTGGCTCACGCCTGTAATCCCAGCACTTTGGGAGGCTAAGGCAAGTGGATCACCTGAGGTCAGGAGTTCAAGAGCAGCCTGGCCAAAATCATGAAATCCTGTGTCTACTAAAAAACAACAAAAAATAAAATACAAAAATTAGCC
>NW_026664761.1:0-1773 GCF_009828535.3 Hylobates moloch | reverse complement strand
TATCTAGACTATCATCTACTATATGTCATCTACATAAGACACACTCATCTACTATATGTGATCTAAATAAGACAGGCTTCGGATTATGCTTTTTATCTAGTCTGAAAATAACTACCTTTTAATTGGGTTATTTATCCATTCACATTTTATTTTTTATCTATTTAGATATGTCTGCCATTTTACTTTTTGTTTTCCACGTCTTTTGTCTTTTTTGTTAATCTATTCCTCCCTTACTGCTTTCTTTTGCACTGAGTGAATGTTTTCTAATGTAGCATTTTAATTCCATTATTTTTTCCATCATATATTTTGAAGTTTTTTTTTTTTTTTAAATGGTTGCTCTAAGGTTTACTACATGAATCTTAACTTATTGGAATTAGCTTCAGATTTATACTAGCTTAATTCTAGTAATGTAAAGAAATGTTACTTCTGTTAGCTCTCTATTCCCTTTTCCTCCCTGTTTGCGATATTGTCATGCATATCTATTAATGTTAAAAACCCGACAATATATTATTATAATTTTAATTTATTGTCTATCATTATTTCCTTAGGCAATATGGTTTTGCTCCTATTCATCTTCTTTGTTCTCTGATTGGCAAATATATTACATGCATTACATTTCTATATGCTTGTTATAGTCTCTACAATACATTAGATACATATTATTATTATTATTATTATTATTTTTTTGAGAGGGAGTCTTGCTCTGTCATCCAGGCTGGAGTGCAGTGGCAAAATCTTGGCTCATTGCAACCTCTGCCTCCCGGGTCCAAGCGATTCTCCTGTCTCAGCCTCCTGAGTACCTGGGACTACAGGCATGTGGCACCACACCTGCTTAATTTTTTCTATTTTTAGTGGAGTCAGGGTTTTACCATTTTGGCCAGGATGGTCTTGAACTCCTGACCTCAGGTGATCTGCCCACCTCGGCCTCCCAAAGTGCTAGGATTACAGGTGTGAGCCACGGCACCCAGCTGATACATATTATTTTATACAATTGCTTTTTAAATCTATTAGCAGAAGAAAGAAGAAAAATATGCATTTATAGTTTCTTTTATAATTTCTTAATTTCCTTTACTAGTACTTTGTTCTGCCAGATAAAATCTACTGTTGAGCCCATCTAGTGATTTTTATTGCAATTATTGAACTTTTCAACCTCAGAATTTTCAATTGGTTATTTCTAGTAACTTGTATGTCTTTAGTGGTATTCTCTATTTGATATATTGTCATCACGCCTTCCTTTACTTCTTTAATTATGCGTCCCCTTAGTTCTGTGAATATATTTGTGATAACTACCTTAAAATCATTTTCTGTTAGTCTGACATTGAAACTGACTTTGCAAAAATCATAACTGAGAAAATTATGACAGTGAACAATATCAGACCTAGCTGACCTCATCTTGCTTCTAACCTCTAAACTGTCCCTGTCCATTCCTGGGCATAGGGCCAAACCAACTTTGGAAAGGAATTTAGTGTATCGTTTATACAATAGCCCTTCCCAAAAGGCTAAACTGTTCTAGCAAAACAAATGAAAGGCCACCAGCCACCAAGTCAAGATGAGAGGAGCTGGAATTTTAAATATTACCAGCCACAATTCCAGAGGTCATGAGATTTGTAGCTTCCCAGTTACTCTTCAAGGTAACATCACTATTGTGAACCTAAGATCGGCCTTTGGAGATGTCTTCTCAGGTTTTTGCATTTCTAACAACCAGATAGCCCCACCTGGACCTGCCAGCCCCTTCTATGGCCCCCACCCAGGAACTAACTCAGTAGAAGAGAA
>NW_026664760.1:1161-1773 GCF_009828535.3 Hylobates moloch | reverse complement strand
TAGGTCTGATGTTTCAAGAGGTCTGGGTTTGTAATTCCGAACGTGGAGAATGGGAATATTTTAGGATACAGCAAACATGTGATGATATTTTGGATAATGGCAGGCAAGTCTCTCACTGTCAAAGAAGTGAGTTACAGGTTTGGAAAGATGAGCTACAGTGAACCTTGTCATGTTGGGTTCTAAGTGGAGGTATCTGGAGGATAGATAGATACAGATAGATAGATAAATGGTAATGTTAGATAGATAGAATTATATAGATGATGATAGAAATAGACAGACACAGATAGGGATGGGTAGGTAGATGGATGAATCAATGGACAGGTGGGTGTATAGATGGAAGACAAGTGGATGGGTAGGTGGATGAGTGAGTGGATGGATGAATAAATGGTTAACAGATACACAGGTGAATGGGTAGATGGGTGGATGGATGGATGGATGAGTGGTGAAAGTGTAGGTGAATGCACAGGTGGATGGATGGTTTCATGGGTGGGTGGATGGATGGATAGATGGATAAGTGGATGAAAGGATGGGTGGGTGGGTGAGTGGATGGATGAATAAATGGGTAACAGATACATAGGTGAATGGGTGGGTGGGTGGATGGATGGATGGATG
>NW_026664760.1:0-1151 GCF_009828535.3 Hylobates moloch | reverse complement strand
TGGATGGATGGATGGATGGATGGATGGATGGATGGATGGATGGATGGATGATAGATGGGTGGATGGGAGGATGGATAATGGATGGATGGTGGATGGGTGGATGGTGGATGGATAGATGGGTGGATGGATGAATGGACAGATGGATGGATGGATGGATGGATGGATGGATGAAAGGGTGGGTGGATGGATGGCTGGGTGAGTTGATGGTGGGTGAATGTATGAGTGGATGGATCATTTGATAGATGGGTAGATGGATATATTAGTGGATGGATCAATGAATAATAGATGGATGGATGGTGGATGGATGGGTGATGAATGGGAAAAGATAGATGAGATACATTGATGGATAGATTAAAAATGAATATATCTACCAATCAATCAATCAATAGATAAACACACACACGCACACATATAGTTCCTAGTTCTGGCCACCAAAACGGCATATAAGCAGTGGATATTCCAGGAGCAAGAAGTACACGTATCATTCATGTATTTACTTATAAATATGTTTCATCCCAGCTACTTGGGAAGCTGAGGCAGGAGAACTGCTTGAACCCAGGAGGTAGAGGTTGCAGTGAGCCAAGATCACGCCACTGCACTCCAGCCTGGGCGACAGAGCAAGACTCCATCTCAAAACAAACAAACAAAAAACAATTCAATGAAGAGAGCACTTTTAATTTGTGATATGAGAAAGTGGCATTACATGACATTACAACTTAAAGCCTGGTTGCATGGAGACCAAAAATAAAGAAATAATATGGTAATGAAGGCTGATATACTTGAACTCCATGAGTCTGGGTCTATACCTCCCAGGAGCCTGATATCTACTCTGTTTCTGACACAGGGAGGCTAAAAGTTGGCAGAATAAATAAATGGATATATGAGCCAGGTGCAGTGGCTCACACCTGTAACTCCAGCCCTTTGGGAGGCTGAGGCAGGTGGATCACTTGACGTTTGGAGTTCGAGATGATCCTGGCCAACATGGTGAAACCCCGTCTCTACTAAAAAAATACAAAAAAAATTAGCCGGGCATGGTGGCGGGCGCCTGTAGTCCCAGCTACTCAGGAGGCTGAGGCAGGATAATGGCGTGAACCCGGGAGGCGGAGCTTGCAGTGAGCCAAGATCGAGCCACTGCACTCCAGCCTGGGCGA
>NW_026664759.1:0-1773 GCF_009828535.3 Hylobates moloch | reverse complement strand
CCCCCATTGAGGGTGGATTTTTCCCACTAAATTCCCTGACTCATACACCAATCTCCTCTGGAAACACCCTGGCAGACACACCCAGAAGTAATGCTTTACCAATTCTCTAGGTATTCTGTAATCCAGTCCGCACCTTAAATTAACCATGACAAGTCCAGCACCTTTCTAGTTGACACCTATATGTATCACCTTAAGCCATAACTAATCTTCAGATACAGACAATATCAAGGCAATTAGTTGGACCTAACATGATGCAACGATCCTGTGTGCAACCAGAATACACTATACTATTTTTCTTAAGACTAGTAAAAATTTGCGGGTGATGTTTAGTCTTCTCCTGATACCCCATAACTTCAATACACATATGTTAAGTTACTATCACTTAACTGCTAACATCAAGTTAATACATTCTTGTGTTATGTGACAAAAGAAGAAGAGATAAATAAAAACAATGTTATTTGCCTAATATATTTATATATAACATGCAAATGTCTTCTTAACAAAGTAGATAGGAAATACTAGTGACAATTTTAATCCTTGTTTCTGTAACTAGTCACCTGGTACTGTCTGGTATTTATAACTCCCTTCTACTGCTACCCATTCGGTATTCTCTTAGTCTTCAGCAAGCCCCTCTGCTGGTACTGGGTATGTACCTGGGAGAGTGATGCAAACCTTCGTTCCTGAAGGATCTGGAGCATTTGTATTCTTGTCTGGAATGGTTGTAATAATCCATTGAACTTAATAACAGGGCATAGCAATACTTAGACTTTGTTTTAGTCCATTTGCTGTTACTTATAACAGAATACCTGAAACTGGATAGTTGATAAAGAAAACACATGTATTTCATACAGTTATGGAGGCTGAAAAGTCCGAGGTTGAGAGGTTGTATGTGGAGAGATCCTGTTGCTGTTGCTGGTTGGGACTCTCTGAAGAGTTCTGAAGTCTACAGGGTATTGTATGGCAACGGAGTAGAGCTTGCTGACATGCAAAATCATGTCTCCCTTCTTATAAGCCACTCTTCTCTCATAATAGACTGTTCATCTTTAAATATTAATTTATTAATCCGCGAGAGGATTATGGGGTCATTTATGGGGTCAAACTCTTCATAATCCAATCACCTTTTAAAGGTCTCACAATTCAATACTGCCATGTTAGGGATGAAATTTCAGCATAAATTTGGGAGGGAAGCAATATTCCAACCACAGGACTCCACTTCTGACTCTAAGAATCACGCCCTGTCACTTACAAAAAGTTTATTTCATTCCAACACTTCAAAGGCTTAAATTGTTCCAGCACCAACAGAAAGTTCCCAGATCTGAAGTCTCCTCTGTCAGCCCATGAAATCAAAACAAGTTATCTTCATACAAAATTCAGCAGTTGGGTTGTTAATGGCCAATGGGATCATGTTGGCTGCTGCCCAGATAGAGCCATTTTACCAAGATAGGGGAATTTCTGTAGAGAAAATTTTATACATGTAGAGCCGGCTAAAGGAGAGAGCAGAGTTTTCTTGTTCCTCAAAACTGCTTCCCCAAATATTCAGAGGCTAGAGATTTTATAGATACTTTTGTGTGCAGGGGGTTAGAGAAAGGGACATGCTGATTGGTTGGGTCAGGGCTGAAATCTTAGGAAGTCAAAGCCATCTTCTCTGCTGACTCAGTTCCTGGGTGTGGGCCACGTATGCAGATGAGCCAGTTTACTGGTTTGGGTGGCACCTGCTGATCTGTCCGAAAGCAAGTTATGAAAAATACCTCAAACACCAATCTTAGGTTTTAC
>NW_026664758.1:0-1774 GCF_009828535.3 Hylobates moloch | reverse complement strand
CCAGGCTCATTTCATCACCGTCCTGGGCTGTTTCCACACTGGCTCTGCGGCTCTGACCCAGCAGAGAATTCCCGGCCTGTAAGGGGTGCAGGCCGTCTGCAGCTGCCGAAGTCCAGGCCACAGATCCCAGGCGACCCTCCCCCGAACCCCCTGCCCGTGCCCTCAGCTAAGGGTCCCGGGAGGAGGAGAAGGAGGAGCCTTAATGATGGAAGCGCGAGTTCCTGATTCCCAGCCCCCAACAGGCCCAGACACCACCCGCCACGTCCCCCTTAGGGAACTTGGCGTCAGGAGAACGGGGTAGGCACACTCACCTTCCAGCCGCTGAAGTCTCAGAGCTCCTGGCAGCTCCCGCCCGCCCGGTCTCCGCGGGACACTCTTCCTAAAACACACCCAGGCCGCTGCGATTGGCTGGCGTGGACACTCCTGCAGGAGGAGGGACGGCCCGTCCCCGCCACGGATCTGTCCCCGCTGCAGGAGCAGGACCGGTTGGGCTGCAAACACCTGAACTCACACAGGGACCCTGTGGTCAGAGGGGCCCTTGCAGAGGACATTGAGGTCTCTGACTGACGGGCCCCACTCGGGCCACTGGCCGCTGCTGCGGTACGTCTCCCGGAGTCCCCAGGACGGGGTGAACAGGTGCTTTCATCTCAGCCCTGGGGACAAGGCATGGGACCAGCAGTCTGAAGCCTGCAGGCTCTGAGCGCCTTGGCCAGCAAACCCACCGGGGACAGGGAAGTCACAGCAATTTACAGGGGCTCACACTTGGCCCACTTCACTCAAGCACCCTTCACAACCCTCGACTCGCAGAAAAGAGGCAGCGCCGAGGCACGGACGACACGTCCCTCGGCACACGCGATGTCCCCCTGGTGTCCAGCCCACACCTGGCCGCCCAGGACACAGAGGGAGGAAGGGCCGGGCCCCAAGACCACAGGTCCACCCTCGCCCCGTGTGGCCCTCGTCCAGACCCTGGGCAGCCCGTGCCGCCTCCGTCGGTGGAAGCGGGTCCTCCCGGCGCAGCCCACACCTGCAGTCTCTCCCCCTGAGCCGACTTGGGGCTAACCAGGAGCCCAGCTCAGGGGTCTGTCCAGGGCCCCGTTCCTGCCTGCTCCTGGCTGCTTCCGGTCCCCTCCGCGGGTGTTCCCCACGCACCCCGCTGTCTCCCACCCCGGGCTGGACGCCAGGACAGGGCCAGTGTGGGCTTCACAGAGTGCACAGAACATTTGGGGGCCGCAGTGGACGGCTCAAAGGTCTGCTTTGGGATCCCACGTTCCCGGGTGGAATTCTCCCGCGTAGCCACGGCTGGGGCCTCTCTCCCTGCACCCCATTTGTGTCCCGGCTCCCTGTTTCCTCCCTCACCCCAGCTGTGGGGTACCTTGAGGGCGGCTGCTGTCCTGGCCAGGCCTGTCTGCCTCTTTCCACCCTAACTCAGGCCCCGTCGGCTCCCCACACTCTGCCCTCCTCCCTGCTCCTTCTCCATCCTCTCCCTCCTCCTCCCTCTCTTCATGGAGACTCCCCCTCTCTGCCCAAAGCCCCCTGCGGCTTCCTCTCGGCCTGTTTCCTCCCTTCCTCCTCTTTCCTCCCTCCCCTCCTCCCTCCCCCCTTCACTGAGGCCCTGCGGGGACACCAGCCTCCCGTTTCCCGCCTCCTTCCACAGCCCTGGGAGAGTCTATAAAATGACCTGTGCCCTGCTGTGACACGGGAGCAGGAAGCGGCTTCCACGCCTCCTCCCACAGTCACGGGGCCCGGCCCTTCCTCCCACTGTGCCCCAGAGTCA
>NW_026664757.1:0-1774 GCF_009828535.3 Hylobates moloch | reverse complement strand
AATGGGTAATCCAAAAAGATGAAAGAGCAACCACATCTATCCCATAGTTACTGCTAGATTTCATAAGAAAGGTAGTTGGCCCAGTTTGGAGCTAGGAGAAATGTCAAACACATGAAGAAATGAGAAGCAAAGAAATGCCATCATGCATGAATGCTTCATGGCACCCATGATGTCCCTGCTTAGGAGGTAATTGTATAGATGACTAGATGACAAGGACAAAGATGAGAAGGTGCAAAGCTGTCCAAGTCAAACAGCTCAACTGAACTTTCCTAAACGGAATTGGTAAAAAGTGGTAAATTTAAAAACTTCCCCCAGCTCACGTGGTGGCGCATGCTTGTAATCCCTGCACTTTGGGAGGCTGAGGTGGGCAGATCATTTGAGGTCGGATTTTGAGACCAGCCTGGCCAACATGGTAAAACCCCGACTCTGCTAAAAATACAAAAATGAGCTGGGCATGGTGGTGGGCACCTGTAATCCCAGCTACTTGGGAGGCTGAGGCAGGGGAATCGCCTGAAGCCAGGAGGTGGAGGTTGCGGTGAGCTGAGATCACACCATTATACTCCAGCCTGGGCAACAGAGGGAGACTCGTCTGGGGGCTGGAAAAAAAAAAAAACTTCCCCCAATTTATACCGAAAATTCTCTGTTCAGGACTAAGTGGGGTAGAGAATGTTAAATGTGCCTAGATATCTTCATAACTCATATATTTTCTGTTTTCTACATATCTTGAAAGCCAGTGCCAAATGACGTGTAATTATCTAGGTGGTAAAACTGAAACATACTTCCTCTTCCCTTGAATATAAAAAAGCATTGTGGTATTAGTACTTTTATCTTGGATCATTGTTCAGAAGGAGGTTCAGCCCCCCGACAACCACATTTTTACTGTCATGAATGGCAAGAGAAAATGTAGAGCTCAACTTACCCAATGGAAAAAAGGCTCAAAAGACAAATTATGGCACTTAGCAGCCAAATTCTTACCAAGTACAGACTTTTAACATACTGATCACTCTCCAGTTGCAACTGGGAACAGGCACTTTGAATGATGTCATTCAAAATTACCCTGCCCAGACACACTTTTCATTGATTCTCTGGAGGGCAGTTCTAAGAGATTCTCTGGGGCTTTCTCTGCATCATGAGAAGCAGTGCAGTTCTGCCCTTCACCTTCCGGCAGTTTGTCACCTCGTCCCTATGACCTCAGAGGAACTTTGTCTCAGGCCGATTGTTTGTTCCTTGGGCTCTTTCATTTCCCCTAAAAATCATTTGCTGCCCCTCTAAATTGCCTACATCTCCATCTATCTCCCTCTCCCCTCAGAAGAGGGTGCTCTTTAAGCATCAACCATCCGGTCCTTCTAGCAGTCTCATTTTTCAGCTGGTTCCCATGTTTATGCCTGTTCTATGTTTTTCTTTTCCTGTTAAGCTGTCTGTTGTCAGCTCATTTCTGCAGTGAATCTTTAGAGAGGAGATTGGAAGCTTTCCTTCCACCCATATGATAGAACTCAAAAGCAGAAGAGTTTAGAAACAATTTCCTATTTAAGTGATGAAACCTCATACTCCATTTCTGATAAATAGCACAAAGTTTAAAAAAAACTTGTTTTTGACCAAAAGCTCTGTTGACATTCTCTTAAACAAACACCAACCTATTTAATTTTCATAATGTAAATGGCAGATATTTTCATAATTCTTATGCTAATAAATCATTTCCCTGATTTTTTGGGTAAAACCACATATTCATAATGAAGTCCAGAAACGTGAATTGTTTTAAATAATTTCTTCTTAT
>NW_026664756.1:0-1774 GCF_009828535.3 Hylobates moloch | reverse complement strand
TGCTACTGAGGCTTCTGCAATCTTCGCGTAGTTCTCGAAACTTGGCTTTCAGCTCCATCAGCTCCTTTAAGCCCTTCTCTCCATTGGTTATTCTAGTTATCCATTCTTCTAATTTGTTTTCAAAGTTTTTAACTTCTTTGCTATTGTTTTGAATTTCCTCTCATAGCCCAGAGTAGTTTGATCGTCTGAAGCCTTCTTCTCTCAACTCGTCAAAGTCATCCTCCATCCAGCTTTGTTCTGTTGCTGGTGAGGAACTGCATTCCTTTGGAGGAGGAGAGGTGCTCTGCTTTTTAGAGTTCCCAGTTTTTCTGTTCTGTTTTTTCCCCATCTTTGTGGTTTTATCTACTTTTGGTCTTTGATGATGGTGATGTACAGATGGGTTTTTGGTGTGGATGTCCTTTCTGTTTGTTAGTTTTCCTTCTACCAGACAGGACCCTCAGCTGCAGGTCTGTTGGAGTTTACTACAGGTCCACTCCAGACCCTGTTTGGCTGGGTGTCAGCAGCGGTGGCTGCAGAACAGCAGATTTTTGTGAGACCACAAATTCAGCTGTCTGATAGTTCCTCTGGAAGTTTTGTCTCCGAAGAGTACCCGGCCGAGTGAGGTGTCAGTCTGTCCCTACTGGGGGGGGTGCCTCCCAGTTAGGCTGCTCAGGGGTGAGGGACCCACTTTAGGAGGCAGTCTGTCCGTTCTCAGGTCTCCAGCTGCGTGCTGGGAGAACCACTACTCTCTTCAAAGCTGTCAGTCAGACAGGGACATTTAAGTCTGTGGAGGTTCCTGCTGACTTTTTGTTTGTCTGTGCCCTGCCCCCAGAGGTGGAGCCTACAGAGGCAGGCAGGCCTCCTTGAGCCGTGGTGGGCTCCACCCAGTTCGAGCTTCCTGGCTGCTTTGTTTACCTAAGCAAGCCTGGGCAATGGCGGGCGCCCCTCCCCCAGCCTCGCTGCCACCTTGCAGCTTGATCTCAGACTGCTGTGCTAGCAATCAGTGAGACTCCGTGGGCATAGGACCCTCCGAGCCAGGTGCGGGACACAATCTCCTAGTGTGCCATTTTCCAGGCCCGTTGGAAAAGCGCAGTGTTAGGGTGGGACTGACCCGATATTCCAGGTGCCGTCTGTTACCCCTTTCTTTGACTAGGAAAGGGAACTCCCTGACCCCTTGCTCTTCCCGAGTGAGGCAATGCCTCGCCCTGCTTCGGCTCGCGCACAGTGCGCTTCACCGACTGTCCTGCACCCACTGTTTGGCACTCCCTAGTGAGATGAAACCGGTACCTCAAACAGAAATGCAGAAATCACCCGTCTTCTGTGTCGTTCAGGCTGGGAGCTGTAGACCGGAGCTGTTCCTATTCAGCTCTTGGCTCCACCCCTCTCCTACTTTTAAGAGTTTTTATTAGGAATTATCTGTTGAATGTTATCTAAAACAGTCAATAAAATGTATTAAGTGTCAGCTGCATGCAAGACCCTAAGTTAGATACAGTCAGCCCTCTTCATCAGCAGGTCCACATCTTCAGATTCAACTAGATCAGGCTGAATATTTGAAGAAAAAAAAACAATAAAAATGCAAATAGAAAGTACAATATAACAACTGTCACCACTGTACAATATGTGTACATTTTATTAGTGATGACTTAAATTACATGGGGCCAGGCATGGTGGCTCATGCTTGTAATCCCAACACATTGGGAGGCTAACCTGGGCAGCATAGTGAGAGCTTGTCTTTATTAAAAATTTAAAAAAAAAAAAATAGCCAGGTGTGGTGGTATGCACCTGTAGTCCCAGC
>NW_026664755.1:0-1774 GCF_009828535.3 Hylobates moloch | reverse complement strand
GTTCTCATTGTTCAATTCCCACCTATGAGTGAGAACATGCGGTGTTTGGTTTTTTGTCCTTGCGATAGTTTACTGAGAATGATGTTTTCCAGTTTCATCAATGTCCCTACAAAGGACACGAACTCATCATTTTTTATGGCTGCATAGTATTCCATGGTGTATATGTGCCACATTTTCTTAATCCAGTCTATCGTTGTTGGACATTTGGGTTGGTTCCAAGTCTTTGTTATTGTGAATAGTGCTGCAATAAACATACATGTGCATGTGTCTTTATAGCAGCATGATTTATAGTCCTTTGGGTATATACCCAGTAATGGGATGGCTGGGTAAAATGGTATTTCTAGTTCTAGATCCCTGAGGAATCGCCACACTGACTTCCACAATGGTTGAACTAGTTTACTGTCCCGCCAACAGTGTAAAAGGGTTCCTATTTCTCTACATCCTCTCCAGCACCTGTTGTTTCCTGACTTTTTAATGATGGCCATTCTAACTGGTGTGAGATGGTATCTCATTGTGGTTTTGATTTGCATTTCTCTGATGGCCAGTGATGATGAGCATTTTTTCATGTGTTTTTTGGCTGCATAAATGTCTTCTTTTGAGAAGTGTCTGTTCATGTCCTTCGCCCACTTTTTGATGGGGTTGTTTGTTTTTTTCTTGTATATTTGTTTGAGTTCATTGTAGATTCTGGATATTAGCCCTTTGTCAGATGAGTAGGTTGCAAAAATTTTCTCCCATTCTGTAGGTTGCCTGTTCACTCTGATGGTAGTTTCTTTTGCTGTGCAGAAGCTCTTTAGTTTAATTAGATCCCATTTGTCGATTTTGGCTTTTGTTGCCATTGCTTTTGGTGTTTTAGACATGAAGTCCTTGCCCACGCCTATGTCCTGAATGGTATTGCCTAGGTTTTCTTGTAGGATTTTAATGGTTTTAGGTCTAACATATAAGTCTTTAATCCATCTTGAATTAATTTTTGTATAAGGTGTAAGGAAGGGATCCAGTTTCAGCTTTCTACCTATGGCTAGCCAGTTTTCCCAGCACCATTTATTAAATAGGGAATCTTTTCCCCATTTCTTGTTTTTGTCAGGTTTGTCAAAGATCAGGAAAGATCCAAAATTGACACCCTAACATCACAATTAAAAGAACTAGAAAAGCAAGAGCAAACACATTCAAAAGCTAGCAGAAGGCTAGAAATAACTAAAATCAGAGCAGAACTGAAGGAAATAGAGACACAAAAAACCCTTCAAAAAATTAATGAATCCAGGAGCTGGTTTTTTGAAAAGATCAACAAAATTGATAGACCACTAGCAAGACTAATAAAGAAGAAAAGAGAGAAGAATCAAATAGATGCAATAAAAAATGAAAAAGGGGATATCACCACCGATCCCACAGAAATACAATCTACCATCAGAGAATACTACAAACACCTCTATGCAAATAAACTAGAAAATCTAGAAGAAATGGATAAATTCCTTGACAAATACATCCTCCCAAGACTAAACCAGGAAGAAGTTGAATCTCTGAATAGACCAATAACAGGCTCTGAAATTGAGGCAATAATCAATAGCTTACCAACCAAAAAGAGTCCAGGACCTGATGGATTCACAGCTGAATTCTACCAGAGGTACAAGGAGGAACTGGTACCATTCCTTCTGAAACTATTCCAATCGACAGAAAAAGAGGGAATCCTCCCTAACACATTTTATGAAGCCAGCATCATCCTGATACCAAAGCCTGGCAGAGACATAACCAAAAAAGAGAATTTCAGACCAATATCCTT
>NW_026664754.1:0-1774 GCF_009828535.3 Hylobates moloch | reverse complement strand
ATCTCACTAGGGAGTGCCAAACAGTGGGTGCAGGACAGTCGATGCAGCGCACCGTGCGCGAGCCGAAGCAGGGCGAGGAATTGCCTCACTCAGGAAGCACAAGGGGTCAGGGAGTTCCCTTTCCTAGTCAAAGAAAGGGGTAACAGACGGCACCTGGAAAATCGGGTCAGTCCCACCCTAATACTGTGCTTTTCCAACGGGCTTGGAAAACGGCACACCAGGAGATTGTGTCCCACACCTGGCTCGGAGGGTCCTACGCCCATGGAGTCTCGCTGATTGCTAGCACAGCAGTCTGAGATCAAACTGCAAGGTGGCAGCAAGGCTGGGGGAGGGGCGCCCGCCATTGCCCAGGCTTGCTTAGGTAAACAAGGCAGCCAGGAAGCTCGAACTGGGTGGAGCCCACCACAGCTCAAAGAGGCCTGCCTGCCTCTGTAGGCTCCACCTCTGGGGGCAGGGCACAGACAAACAAAAAGTCAGCAGGAACCTCTGCAGACTTAAATGTCCCTGTCTGACAGTTTTGAAGAGAGTAGTGATTCTCCCAGCACGCAGCTGGAGATCTGAGAATGAGCAGACTGCCTCCTAAAGTGGGTCCCTGACCGCCAAGCAGCCTAACTGGGAGGCATCCCCCAGTAGTGACAGACTGACACCTCACTCGGCCAGGTACTCCTCAGAGACAAAACTTCCAGAGGAACAATCAGACAGCTGAATTTCTGGTCTCACGAAAATCCGTTGTTCTTCAGCCACTGCTGCTGACACCCAGCCAGACAGGGTCTGGAGTGGACCTCTAGCAAACTCCAACAGACCTGCAGCTGAGGGTCCTGTCTGACAGAAGAAAAACTAACAAACAGAAAGGACACCCACACCAAAAACCCATCTGTACATCACCATCATCAAAGACCAAAAGTAGAAAAACCTACAAAGATGGGGAGAAAACAGGGCAGAAAAACTGGAAACTCTAAAAAGCAGAGCACTTCTCCTCCTCCAAAGGAATGCAGTTCCTCACCAGCGACGGAACAAAGCTGGACGGAGGATGACTTTGACGAGTTGAGAGAAGAAGGCTTCAGACGATCAAACTACTCCGAGCTATGGGAGGAAATTCAAACCAATGGCAAAGAAGTTAAAAACTTAGAAAAAAAAATAGATGAATGTATAACTAAGATAACCAATGCAGAGAAGGGCTTAAAGGAGCTGATGGAGCTGAAAGCCAAGTTTCAAGAACTACGTAAAGATTGCAGAAGCCTCAGTAGCCGATGCGATCAACTGGAAGAAAGGGTATCAGTGATGGAAGATGAAATGAATGAAATGAAGCCAGAAGGGAAGTTTAGAGAAAAAACAATAAAAAGAAACGATCAAAGCCTCCAAGAAATATGGGACTATGTGAAAAGACCAAACCTATGCCTGATTGGTGTACCTGAAAGTGACGGGGAGAATGGAACAAAGTTGGAAAACACTCTGCAGGATATTATCCAGGAGAACTTCCCCAATCTAGCAAGGCAGGCCAACATTCAGATTCAGGAAACACAGAGAACACCACAAAGACACTCCTCAAGAAGAGCAACTCCAAGACACATAATTGTCAGATTCACCAAAGTTGAAATGAAGGTACAAATGTTAAGGGTGGCCAGAGAGAAAGGTCGGGTTACCCACAAAGGGAAGCCCATCAGACTAACAGCAGATCTCACTGCAGAAACTCAACAAGCCAGAAGAGAGTGGGGGCCAATATTCACCATTCTTAAAGAAAAGAATTTTCAACCCAGAATTTCATATCCAGCCA
>NW_026664753.1:0-1774 GCF_009828535.3 Hylobates moloch | reverse complement strand
TCCTGAGTCAGCATCTGTTTAAATAATAGAACAGAAGAAAATTCTGGAATCCAAGTAGGCACTGTCCTCTTAGCTGCAAAGGGCACTAGGACTAATATTTGTTCATTTAAAGCAGAAGTGGCAACTCAGATGCCTGTCAGGGCAGACAGGTGATTTAAATGAGTGACGCAAGCCAGATTGTATTTTCATGAAAGACACATTTGTTTTGCATATTGAATATATAGTAATATTCTTCACTTCTGTAAAAAATGCTCTTCATTTTTTTCTTGAAATATAGAGTCCATATTTATCTTTTGTTTTCTTATTTTTGTTAGGCATGGATAGGAGAAATATTTCACCTTCTTTACTGGAAGGAAAAGAACAGTTCAAAATGCAATGATAAAGGGCTCCTGATACCCAATTGCAGTGTCAAGGAGGCAGTAGGGAATGGCAAGGAATGTGGCTACCTCACCACATGCGCAGAGAATACACATCTGGTCTAATGGGGCAGCTTCTTTTCAGCTCTGGCCAATCATTGCCACAGGAAAATATGGGCTCAGTATTGCCTGACTTTCTGATTTTTCAAGAAAAGATGGAAATATAGATTTTCATGTGAAATCTCCCACTTTTTAAATGTTAGTACCTTTTACAAAAAAGATACAATAAACCATGTGCACCACATAGACAATGCCTGTAGGCCTCCAATTTGCATCATTTGATTTAAATAATATTTTATAATTTTTATCTTTTCTATGACAGCTTCCATCACTGCCAAGTACAAATTCTAATGTCTTAGTCTGAAATGAGAGTGGGAATAAAAGCCAGCCTGTGTTAGAGGTAAGAAATGAATTTAAGGCCCATTGCAGTGGCTTGTGTCTGTATTCCCAGCACTTTGAAAGGCCAAGGCAGGAGTATCACTTGACTTCAGGAGTTCGAAACCAGCCTGGGCAAGATGGTGACACCCCTGTCTCCTCCCTGCTCCACCAAAAAAAAAAAAAAAAAAAATTAGCTAGGCATGATGCTGTGTGCCTACAGTTCCAACTACTCAGGAGGCTGAGGTGAGCGGATCGCTTGAGCCCAGGAGGTTGAGACTGAAGTGAGCTGTGTTCATGCTACTGCACTCGAGTCTGGGCAACAGAGTGAGACCCTGTCTCTACTAAAAAAAAAAAAAATAAATTTGAAGGGAAGAATAAGGAAAAAAACCTGAGATACTTTTGTTCATCTCCTCACCAAATAAATATCGTCAAGACTGTCTTGTTCTCCTCGTGGAGAACTAATATATGTCTAGGCCTAGTACTTACATTTTTGAAACAACAAACTGGGACACATGATCTGACAGTAGGACATAGTATTGAAATGTGGGAATGTCCAGGACAGTCTGGGACACATGGCAGACATTCTTACAGAAACCCAAATAAAGTACCTTAGGGACTCACTACGTTGCTTACTTTCCAGGCGGCAGCCCTCTGTCACCAGGTCTTTTTGTATTTTTGTGTTTTTGCATTTTGTGTTTCGTGTTATTTTAGTTACCAAGATAACTAAAACCCCTTGGATGGACCTGCCTTCTAGTGAACTGCAAATACACAGAGGCTCCTGTGTTTGCATGACTGTCTGAACCTTCAGCTCTGGCTGTTGGCAGCACCGAAACACCTTGCTGACCCCACCGTGGCTTGCACTGGTCCCCTGTCTGCAATGGAGAGAAAGACCCGTGGGTTAGTACATAGGCCCACTTGAAAGTGCTTTCCCTGGGCCGGGCGCGGTGGCTCACGCTTGTAATCCCAGCACTTTGGGAGGC
>NW_026664752.1:0-1775 GCF_009828535.3 Hylobates moloch | reverse complement strand
AAACATCTAGATAAATGATGTAAACCAAAAATAAAATTCTAAGATCCTAACTAACTAAATGGATCCCTGCTCAGCCAAAGGCATTCCAAAGTTAACCCGAAAAACTAGTTCAGGCCATGATAGGAAGTGGGGGAGTCCAGACATGCCTCATTATACCTTCCTCTCTTTGGAATTCAGGCACAGCTGACCAGCATTAAAATTACAACAGAGACCTTAAGACTGACAAAACAGACTCTTTCTAGCAGGAAGGTATCAACATGAAACAGCAGGCCCTGAAAGAAATCAAAGTATTTTATCTCAAAATAGACTTCCTTGACATTTTGAAATGGCCCTGCAAAGCTGTCACTTATGGGGATAACCTACATTCTGTAGAGAATCCCCTTTCCTTTTCCGGATCTTTTTCCTGATCCAGGAGAGAATTAACTAAAGAGTTTGCCATCTTTTTAAGTCTGATAAGAATAATTTGCTATCTATTCCTTCTGAAGCCTGCTATCTGAAGACTTCATCTGTATAAGAAGACTCTTGGTCTCCACAACCCAGTATCTTAACCAACATTCTCCCTTCCATGTATTCCAGATCTTTAGATATACTCTTTCAACCAATTGCCAATCAGAAAATCATTGAATTCTATGGCCTGGAAGTCTCCGCTTTGTGTTATCCTGCTTTCTGGACAGAACCAGTGTATATCTTACATGAATTGATTGATGTCTTATGCCTCCCTAAAATGTGTAAGATCAAGCTGCATCCTGACTACCTAGGGCACATGTTCTCAGGATCTCCTGGGGCTGGGTCACAGGCCATGGTCATTCATATTAGGCTCAGAATAAATCTCCCCAAATATTTTAGAGTTTGACTTTTTGTCAACAATGATATAAAGGTAAATTGATCATGCAAAAAATACATATTCTAAAATATTACAAATCTAGATAACAAATGAAACAGCAGAAATTAAAAATTAATCTATAAACAATATAAGAATGAAAAATTTCTCACTGTGAGGTCTATTATTTATAGCTTTGTTATCCCCCCATTAGGATTTGTTTATAATTCATTTGGTGGTCTACTGCTGTATGATAATGTTCCATAAAATTTTATTAAGACCCACAGTTATCTATAGTTCATGCTGGAAAAAGGAATATGAAAAACTTTGAATGTTTTATATTATTTATCATTTAAGTCTATACATTCCTGGCAATAAATAGTACATAATACACAATTTTCATATAGTACATTTTCTTAAGCAGCCATGTACTTTACAAGCAAAAATCCAAGCTAGCCATTTGAAATGTGATTTGTGTTTGTGTGTTTGTATGTGTTTCCGTACAAATACAACTGAATGATCAACAATTAATGATGTAAAATATTCAGTAATTCAAGTAGAGGAAAAACGCATCAAAGACTGAAGACCTTTAGATAAAACAATGAAATTAGACAACTAATTACCTAAAAATTCGTTGTTTTATCAAAAATAAAATATGCATAAGCAATTAGACTCATTGAGTGTAGAGTTATTATAACTACCTGTTTGTTTTAATGTGTGCCCAAATAAAACCTGAACTAGGGCTTGTCTACCATGTGAAAATGAATACCAACCTATGGGAGTCAATTTAAAAGGAGTAAATTGCTATTTGCCAGAATATTTTCCTCAAATATAAATTATAACATCTTCTCAGCCATTGAGTCATCAATTAAAATATTATTAACTAGGACTCCACTCAATTTCCACTAAATTCTACATCTTACACACACAGTATATTACCATATCTCAAAAAATT
>NW_026664751.1:0-1775 GCF_009828535.3 Hylobates moloch | reverse complement strand
GCAACCTCCACCTCCCAGGTTCAAGCGATTTTCCTGCCTCAGCCTCCTGAGCAGCTGGGATTACAGGTGCCCGCCACAATGCCCAGCTAATTTTTTTGTATTTTTAGTAGAGATGGGGTTTCACCATGTTGGCCAGGTTGGTCTCGAACTCCTGACCTCAGTGATCCACCCGCCTTGGCCTCCCAAAGTGTTGGTATTACAGGCATGAGCCATCGCGCCCGGCCAAAAGCATATACTTAATAATTAATGTTAGGATGTAGATGTTATGTACCAAGAAGGAGGCAACAGTCCATTACATAGAGAAATCTATGTAATAAGCTGTGTCATAACACCCATCAGCTGTATTTATGATCTTTATTAATGTATTTTGTTTTTAAGATCTTTTTTTCAGAGCCTCTGTGTGCTGGGTTACTGTATACTTCCCTTGACAGTAGCAATGCTGATTTGCCGGCTGGTACTTTTGGCTGATCCAGGACCTGTAAACTTCATGGTTCGGCTTTTTGTGGTGATTGTGATGTTTGCCTGGTCTATAGTTGGTAAGTATGTACTTATTTCCACAATAACAGAACAGACAAAAACATGATTTAATGATGAAGACCAGATGAGGAGCAGTGTAAGTCCAAAGTTAGATGTGAGTGATATGATTCTTGACAGTATTATCCATAGAACCCTCTTCCCTGAATAGGCAATGATGGGGCTGTTGTCTATCTTATCTGAGTTGGATATCTGGACTTATGTGGAGAGTCACATCTTTTTTCTTTCCAAAAAAAAAAAAAAAAGGTTGGGAAAGTGTATTATACTACATTTAGCCCAGTCCTGCTATATACAAGGCATTAGGTGACTTGTGAAATGACTGGGATCTTTTCCTGACAAACTAATTAAAATGGCCAGGCACTGTTTAAGTGCTTTACATATATTATCCCATTTAAGCCTCACAGCAACTCTAATAGAGAAATACTATTATTAGTCCCATCTTATAGATGAAGAACATTTACAGAGAAGTTGAGCAGCTTGCCCTAGGTTGCATTACTAGTGAGTAAGAGAGTCAAATTGCAAACCAAGCAGTCATGAACCTTAAAGAACTATATACTATACCACCTTCCAGTGTAGATTGTAAGTATCATTGTATAGCACTTTTCTTCTTCAGTAGAACATTTTGCTAAAGACTAGGAAGGGCCTATAGCAATGATAATGAATGCTATGTGCTCATTGTTTTTACATTCCTAAAGTTCTCTTAAGATTCCAGCTTAAATTTAGAAGTGTTCACTAGCTTCTGCTTTAATGGATAGGCAGACTGCTTAATATTTTTAAGTGTAGTAACATCTCATTGCTCTGGAACATGGTTGAAAGCTAAGAAGTAATCCAATTCTGAGAGAGCCAGAATTGATATTCCAAAGACTGTATATTAAGCTTGGGTGCTTTTCCCATGGGGAGAACCCCTCATTCTCTCACTGAGAATCTCATAATTACCATACATGTAATTATACTTACTTAGTTATCCAGTGTCCAGGCTCACAGGTGATCACGAAGTAGAATCACAGGAGAGAGCAACTTCAATTCAGCAAACATTAATCACAAACTATGTTCAGGCATAATTTTAGGCATGGTCTTTGTCCTTGGAGTTCACAATCTAACAGAGCAGCCCGACATGAAAACACCTAAAGGCAATAGGTGTTCTAGGTGGGAGATGGAGATTTATGCACAGTACAGTGGGGACAGACATGATTATTCAGGAAAGATTTCCCAGAGATGTGATGATGATGGTGATGATGATG
>NW_026664750.1:384-1775 GCF_009828535.3 Hylobates moloch | reverse complement strand
CCTGGGCGACAGAGCAAGACTCTGTCTCAAAAAAAAAAAAAAAACAAAAAAACAAACAAACAAACAAACAAACAAAAAACTGGCACAAGACAGGGATGCCCACTCTCACCACTCCTATTCAACTAGTGCTGGAAGTTCTGGCCAGGACAATCAGGCAGGAGAAGGAAATAAAGGGTATTCAATTAGGAAAAGAGGAAGTCAAATTGTCCGTGTTTGCAGATGACATGATTGTATATCTAGAAAACCCCATTGTCTCAGCCCAAAATCTCCTTAAGCTGATCAGCAACTTCAGAAAAGTCTCAGGATACAAAATCAATGTACAAAAATCACAAGCATTCTTGTACACCAATCACAGACAGAGAGCCAAATCATGAGTGAACTCCCATTCACAATTGCTTCAAAGAGATTAAAATACCTAGGAATCCAACTTACAAGGGGCGTGAAGGAGCTCTTCAAGAACTACAAACCACTGCTCAATGAAATAAAAGAGGATACAAACAAATGGAAGAACATTCCATGCTCATGGGTAGGAAGAATCAGTAACGTTAGAATGACCATACTGCCCAAGGTAATTTATAGATTCAATGCCATCTCCATCAAGGTACCAATGACTTTCTTCACAGAATTGGAAAAAACTACTTTAAAGTTCATATGGAACCAAAAAAGAGCCTGCATCGCCATGTCAATCCTAAGCCAAAAGAACAAAGCTGGAGGCATCACGCTACCTGACTTCAAACTATACTACAAGGCTACAGTAACCAAAACAGTGTGGTACTGGTACCAAAACAGAGATATAGATCAATGGAACAGAACAGAGCCCTCAGAAATAATGCTGCATATCTACAACTATCTGATCTTTGACAAACCTGACAAACACAAGCAATGGGGAAAGGATTCCCTATTTAATAAATGGTTCTGGGAAAACTGGCTAGCCATGTGTAGAAAGCTGAAACTGGATCTCTTCCTTACACCTTATACAAAAATTAATTCAAGATTGATTAAAGACTTACATGTTAGATCTAAAACCACAAAAACCCTAGAAGAAAGCCTAGGCAATACCATTCAGGACATAGGCGTGGCAAGGACTTCATGTCTAAAACATCAAAAGCAATGGCAACAAAAGCCAAAGTTGACAAATGGGATCTAATTAAACTAAAGAGCTTCTGCACATCAAAAGAAACTACCATCAGAGTGAACAGGCAATCTACAGAATGGGAGAAAATTTTTGCAACCTACTCATCTGACAAAGGGCTGATATCCAGAATCCACAATGAACTGAAACAAATTTACAAGAAAAAAACAAGCAACCCCATCAAAAAGTGGGCGAAGGACATGAACAGACACTTCTGAAAAGAAGACATTTATGCAGCCAAAAAACACATGAAGAAATG
>NW_026664750.1:0-284 GCF_009828535.3 Hylobates moloch | reverse complement strand
GAGGATGTGGAGAAATAGGAACACTTTTATACTGTTGGTGGGACTGTCAACTAGTTCAACCATTGTGGAAGTCAGTGTGGCAATTCCTCAGGGGTCCAGAACTAGAAATACTATTTGACCCAGTCATCCCATTCCTGGGTATATACCCAAAGGACTATAAATCATGCTGCTATAAAGACACATGGACACGTATGTTTATTGCAGCAGTATTCACAATAGCAAAGAGTTGAAACCAACCCAAATGTCCAACAACAATAGAGTGGATTAAGAAAATGTGGCACATA
>NW_026664749.1:0-1776 GCF_009828535.3 Hylobates moloch | reverse complement strand
AAAAAAAATCAAGTCAAGGTAAATGAAAGACTTAAATGTTAATCTTAAAAAGGACATATTAAAAAAAAAACCCTGGAAGGTAAGAAGTGCCATTCTAGACATAGAAACTGGCAAAGATTTCATGATGAAGATATGAAAAGCAATTGCAACAAAAGCAAAAACTGACAAATGGGACCTAATTAAACTTTTTCACAGCAAAGGAAACTATCAACACAGTAAACAGACATCCTACAAAATAATAGAAAACATTTGCAAACTATGCTTCTGACAAAAGTCTACTATCTAGAATCCATAAAGAACTAAAACAAGTTTACAAGAAAAAACAAACTAACTTAAAAGAAGACCAAAAAAAAAAAAATGAAAAAGACGTTTGTCTTCAAAAGGAGACAAACATGTGGCTAACAAATATATAAAAAAAATGCTCATCACTAATCATTAGAGAAATGCAAAAGAAAACCACAAGAAATCATCTCAAACCAGTGAGAATGGCCATTATTATAATTCAACCATTGTGAAAAGCAGTGTGGTGATTCCTCACTGAACTGAAAACAAAATTACCATTTGACCCAGTAACCTCACAATTGGGTATAAACCTAAAAATATATAAATTATTCTATCATAAAGACACATGCACAATCACGTTCATTGCAGCACCATTCACGATAGCAAAGACATGGAATCAACCTAAATGCCTAGACTAGATAAAGAAAATATAGTATGGTTGGGCACGATGGCACCTGCCTGTAATCCAGCACTTTGGGGGCTGAGCCAGGTGGATTACCTGAGCTCAGGAGTTTGAGACAGGCATGGACAACATGGCAAAATCCCATCTATTAAAAAAAAAATACAAAAATAAAAATTAGCTAAGCATGGTGGCACAGACTTTAGTCTTAGCTACTTGGGAAGCTTAGGTAGAAGAGGATTGCTTGAGCCTGAGAGGTTGAGGTTTCAGTGAGCCAAGATCACACCACTGTACTCCAGCCTGGGAAAAAGAGTGAGACCCTGTCTCCAAAAATAACAAAAAATTAAAAACTTTCTTAATAAACTTAATAAAAACAAAATATGGGCTGGGTGTGGTGGCTCACACTTGTAATCCCAGCACTTTGAGAGGCCAAGGCAGCAGATCACCTGAAGTTAGGAGTTCAAGACCAGCCTGGCCAACACGGCAAAACCCCATCTATACTAAAAATACAAAAATTAGCTGAGTGTGGTGGCACATGCCTGTAATCCCAGCTACTCCAGAGGCTGTGGCAGAATTGCTTGAACCCGGGAGGTGAGGTTGCAGTGAGCCGAGATCATGCCACTGCACTCCAGCCTGAGTGACACAGCAAGACTCCATCTCAAACCAAACAACCAAACAAATATTCTACATAAACATCATGAAATCATGAAATACTGTGTGGCCATAAAAAAAAAAAAAAAGCAAAAAAACAAGATTATGTCCTTTGCAGCAACATGGATGAAGCTGGAGATCATTATTCTTAGAAAACTGGTGCAGAAACAGAAAACCAACTGCATGTTATTATTTATAAGTAAGAGCTAAATAAGAACACATGAACACAGAGGGGAAAAAAGATACTGAGGCCTAGTTGAGGGTGGAGGGTGGGAGGACTAAAAGGGTCCGAAAAAGTACATTTTTGGTGCTATGATTAGTACTTCAGTGAGAAAATAATCTGCACACCAAACTCCCATGACATAATTTTAGCTGTATAAGAAAGCTGCACGTGTACCCCTGAACCAACCAAAAATAAAATTTAAAAGAAAACAAAGTCCCTG
>NW_026664748.1:0-1776 GCF_009828535.3 Hylobates moloch | reverse complement strand
GCCCCAGCCCCAGCCCCAGCCCCAGCCCCATCCTACCGCAGGCCTGTGTGGCTGCTGGAGAGGCCATGCTCCTTTCCTCTCCCCCAGCCTGCCTGATACGCTTTCTGGATCCTGGAGAAAACTGACCTCTATTCTCATAATGGTGCAACATCTTCCAAGACCTCAAAAAGCTGTACCATTTGAGCCAGTCTTTTTTCTTGTCTCCACCTGCTAGGGCTGTCATTGGGACAGTCCTGGAGGGTGGTGCCAATGGATGAGTGGATGGATGGACAGTAGTCCAGGCATGATGTCCCTGTCTGTCCTGAACCGGGCCCTTCCTCCCATGAGAAGCCTTCCTGAGTGAGTATGTACAGTCATCCCTTGGTATCCATGGCGGATTAGTTCTAGGGTCCCCGGGAATGCCAAAATCCACGGATGCTCAAGTCTCTGATATAACCTGGCGTAGTACTTACCTATAAGCTATGCACATCCTCCCGTATACGTTAGACCATTACTAGATTATTAATGACATGTAATACAATGCAGATGCTACATAAATGGTTGTGATACTGCATTCTTTAGAGAATGATGACAAGAACAAAGTCTGCACATGTTCAATAGAAACATAACCATCCAATTTATTTTCTGAATATTTTCCATCTGCTGTTGCTGAATCTACAGATGCAGAGCTCCTGGATACGAGAGCCAAGCGTGCTTTGAGAGTAGGGTGGGTGAGGTTGCTAATGAGTACAGGGGAGCAGGTGTTGATCAGGAGGGCCCTGCACTGGGGCATCTGGACGTCCTGCCTCAGGACTTGAGACTCCAGTTGGATGGCACAGGCAGACTCAGCCCAGGTCAAAGCCCTCCCCTTGCAGGTTCATTTTATCCCGAGCTCTTTCTGGCCCCTGGAATTTGGCATCCCCTAGGCCCTGGGTGGAAGGACAGATGAGCCGGGTTTTAGGTAACATGTCTAGAAGAGTGAGCCCCTACTGTGTGCCCGGCACTTTCCCCACAGGATCCTCTAGCTAGAATAGCCAAGGGTCATGGAGAGAAATACCCAGTTAAAATGTCAGAAATGAAAAAGCGATACCATCAGAGACGCTCAAAAGACCATTAGGTAGTACTATGAGCATTTGTATTCTGAGATCCAACAGCAGCAGTCACTTCCCTCCACCCCTATGTGTATCCCAGGACCACCCTGGGCGGGGAGGGCTGAGCTTAGGGAGCACCCATGGATGCTCTGATGCCGGCCCTGGGCCTCTGGGGTGACGGTGATGAGGAACTGGGTGCGCACATGAGTGGGGCAGCCGGGCCTGGCCAGAGAAGCAACACACACGTGCACAGACGTGTTTACCCACGTACGCGTGTGCACGCACGTGCACAAACACATTGCAGGCAGACATGTTGACGCCTCAGGCAGCGGAGGACCCTGACTCTGGGCCCTGCTGACCCGGGCAAGGCCCCCTTGTGATGCCTGCCATGACCTCAGAATGCCACTGATGCATAGCACCTATCCGCTCTCTGGCCTGCCTCTGTGTTCTACGGCAGTTACACACAGGCAGTGGTGTTTGTGAGCAGCTGTGTTTTGTCCCTGAGAAGGTTTTCTCCCTGAGAGGCATACATAACCCAGGCCAGCTGATTGATCAGAATCAGGTGAGTGTGACCTGTTCTCTTCCCTCCAGGCTGACTTGGGGACAGTGGCTATGGTACGGGCAGTGTCGGCCTCTGGGCAGCTACTGAGGAGGAGGGTCATCCCTGAGCACTCACAGGGAGCCCGTTCTACACTGCCTGTATAGA
>NW_026664747.1:0-1776 GCF_009828535.3 Hylobates moloch | reverse complement strand
AGAAAGAAAGAAAGAAAGAAAGAAAGAAAGAAAGAAAGAAAGAAAGAAAGAAAGAAAGAAAAAGAAAGAAAGAAAGAGAGAGAGAGAGAACTACCCCAAATTGGGAGTTAGCATCTTTCAAAACTGTTTTTTGTTTTTTTGAGCCAGAATCTCATTCTGTTGCCCAGGCTGGAGCGCAGTGGCCCGATCTCAGCTCACTACCAGCTCCACCTCCCAGTTTCAAGCCATTCTCATACCTCAGCCTTTCAGATAGCTGGGACTACAGGCACGTGCCACCACACTTGGCTAATTTTTGTATTATTTAGTAGAGAAGGGCTTTCACTTTGTTACCCAGGCTGGTCTCAAATTCCTGAGCTCAGGCAATCCGCCCGCCTCAGCCTCCCAAAGTGCTAGGATTATAGGCATGAGCCGCCGTGCCTGGCCATGCAAAACTTTATAATAGGAGAAATTATAATTGAAGAGGTTAAAGCCACAGGAAAAAAACAGGATAGTGAGCATCACAGCCAGTAGATATTCTGATAAATAGCTTAAGTCCACTAAAATTACTTTAACAACAATAGAAACAGCAATGGGCGACATTTTTTGCACATGTTTCAATAGTATGCTTATTTTCCTTTCCTGAAAAACCTGTGACCCTTCTCCCCATAAAAATCATATATTCAAGCTGAGGCTGAATCATACTGGATAAACCAATTGGAAAGGTTTGACTCAAACCAAGAAAAGAAGAAAGAGCCAATTTTTTTTATTTTATGAGTTCCCAAGTAAGCTTTTGAAATTCATGGCAGAAATAATAATTTTGAAAGCCAAGGTTTTTGATTTGCAAGATTTGTAAAAAGCGGCTTTTTTCCTTTTTCCTTCCTTCCTTCCTTCCTTCCTTCCTTCCTTCCTTCCTTCCTTCCTTCCTTCCTTCCTCCCTTCCTTCTTCTCGATATCTCCTTTTGAGTATCAGACTCTGAATTCAAAGGAAATCTCTGAAGGAATCATTTTGAAAGCCAAGCCTTCGCTGGACATGCTGGCTCATGCCTGCAATCCCAGCACTTTGGGAGGCCAAGGCAGGCAGATCACGAGGTCAGGAGATCGAGACCATCCTGGCTAACACAGTGAAACCGTGTCTCTACTAAAAATACAAAAATGTTAGCCAGGCCTGGTGGCAGGCACCTGTAGTCCCAGCTACTCGGGAGGCTGAGGCAGGAGAATGGCATGAACCCAGGAGGCGGAGCTTGCAGTGAGCGGAGACGCCACCCCTGAACCCCAGCCGGGGCAAAAGGGCACGCCCCCTTCTCAAAAAAAAAAAAAAAAAAAAAAAGCCAAGTCTTGTGATTTGCAAGATTTGCAAAAAGATGATCTTTTTTCTTTTTCTTCGTTTTCTATCGTTTCTTTCTTTTTTTCTAGTTCTCTTAACTTGGTTTTGAGTATCAAAACTCTGAATTCAAAGCAAATCCCTGAAGCTGGCTTGGAATAAAGTTTACACCACAACAAACATCAGATTTACTAGAGGAGAACCGACAAAAAGTTAGGGCCAGGCGTGGTGGCTCACGCCTATAATCCCAGTACTTTGGGAGGGTGAGGCGGGTGGATCACTTGAGGCCAGGAGTTCGAGACACACCTGGCCAACATGGCAAAAGCCCATCTCCACTAAAAATACAAAAATTAGCTGGGCGTGGTGGTGTGCACCTGTAATCCCAGCTACTCAGTGGCTGAGGCAGGAGAATCGCTTGAACCCGGGAGGTGGAGGTTGCAGTGAGCCGAGATTGCCCCACTGCCCTCCAGCCTGGG
>NW_026664746.1:0-1776 GCF_009828535.3 Hylobates moloch | reverse complement strand
TGCCTTATTCACTCCCACCTATTTGGATGTTTGGCTACTATCTCCTCGCTCCTCACACTCTGGGGCTTTTTTTCCTCAATGTAGGTGATCAGGTTTAGCTTAGAGAACAGCCAAGGACTCTGTATTACAAAAATATGACTTATGCTGTGATTTTCCAATTACTACTTAGTACTGTGCTCAGTGGAAAAAAACAACATTATAAAAGAGTCTAAAAATGTAATACCAAATACTATTTCCTCACAGAAACGTTATGATATTTAAAAACTTTTCTAAATTTGTGGGTCCTTAGCTCCACGACCCAGTGCTGCTGAATCAAAACTTGGGTGGTTGACTAACACCGCTGATCCCAGCACTTTGAGAGGCCAAGGCAGGCAAATCACTTAAGTCCAAGAGTTTGAGGCCAGCCCGGGCAACATGGCGAGACCTAGTTTACGCGTTGAGGGTGGGGTGGAGGGGGAAAGGTGGTGGTAATGGGAGGTGGTAATGCGATTATTAGGTGTGGGCAACCACCTTTTGCGCCTCTAAATTTGTGGAGTTACCACTAATCTAAAATTAAGGATACAGATCAGCTGAAGAAAGAAAAAGATTTTTGTCGAGATGAAACCTCGTGGGGGTCCGAAGCTGCAATACCGCCAAGGAGGCAGCATCCCACCCCTTCCGCCTGGCTGTAGCCCCACCAGGAGCCCGGCTCCAGCCGGGGCGCTGCGTCAGGTACTATACCCGAAGGCGCAGGCTAGGGTTTCCTGTCCTCTGGGTGTCTTCCCGCTCCCCGGACCCCAGGCAATTCAATTCATTCATCAAGCGCCGCCGCAACCGTCCAAGCTGGGTTAGCAGGGCCCACAGTCACCAGCCAAGACCTCCGCTCCAGAACCCGTGGGCTGCTTTCCCCGGAGGAAGGACATTGTCTTCGCCAGCCATGAAGAAATCCGTCCCTGCGCACCCTGTTTCCCATTGCCACTGACTTCGTGTAAACTCTAGTCCCAAGGACACGAGAGAGACCCAGGCCTGGCCCCGTGGACACGCTCGGTGCCACGGCTTCCACCAGATGGACGGGTGCACTCTACAAATCTCGAGGCCCACGGCACCAAGGAGACAGAAGCAAACAAAGGAAGGACCCTATGAAAAGCACCCCCAAAGGAACCAACCAATCCAAAAAAAAAAAAAAATCACGTCTCAGGGCTCCGTTGGTTATCCCGCATGGGGGGCCCTGACACCCTGTTCTAGCCTGGCCCAAGCACCCTCCTCCTCACCCCGGCTTGCTCAAAGGTGCCCTGTCTACCTAAGCAGAGCCTCCCTCTCCAAGACTCTGTCTCTCTCGCTCTACAACTCCCTCACCCACTCCCTTTCTCTAATTCCCCCTCCACCTCTCGCTCTTCTGTCACCTTCTGTCTCTCTCCCCCTCCACCTTTCTCTCTCTCCCCCCATTTCTCTCTCTCCATCCCGGTCTCCCTAGCTCTCTTTCAAGCTGTGTCTGTCTTTTCTGTATGTCCTTGTGTGTGTGTCTGTGTGTGCCTGTGTGTGTGTCTGTGTGTGTGTGTCCCTGTGTGTACATGTGTGCCCGTGTGTGTGCACCCATGTGTATCTGTGTGTGTGTCGGGGTGGGGTTGCTCGTGGTGGTGGTGTGGTGTGTCTGGGTGTCCGTCAGCCCCTCTTTCCCGGGATCAGGCTGCCAGGGCTCTAGTGCCAGCGCGGGGCAAAGCAGGGCCTTCCTGTGCCTTTGGCCATGGGTGGGTCCTCGTCGGGACAAGCGACGATGGTGTGGGCATTGTGAGAAAA
>NW_026664745.1:0-1776 GCF_009828535.3 Hylobates moloch | reverse complement strand
TAATGTAGGTTGTGTAAGTAATTTCTCATCATTGGCTTCTAGCACCAATTCACCCACCTGAGTCTCCAATGTCTATTATTCCACACTCTATGTTCATGTGGACACATTATTTGGCTCCCATTTATAACTGAGAACATGTGGCATTTGTCTCTGTTTCTGACTTCTTTCACTTAAGATAATGGCCTCCAATTCAATCCATGTTGCTACAAAAGACATGATTCCATGTTTTATCATTGAGTAATAACATGGTTTGGCTGTGTCCTAACCCAAATCTCAGCTTGAATTCCCATATGTTGTGGGAGACACCCTGTAGGAGGTAATTGAATCATGGGGACAGGTCTTTCCCATACTGTCCTCATGATCACTTATAAGTCTCACGAGATCTGATGGTTTTAAAAAAGGGAGTTTCCCTGCACAAACTCTCTTCTCTTTTCTGCCACCATGTGAGACGTGCCTTTCACCTTCACCTATAATTGTGAGGCCTCTCCAGCCATGTAGAACTGTAAGTCCAATAAATCTCTTTCTTTAGTAAACTGCCCAGTCTCAGGTATGTCTTTCAGCAGCATGAAAACAGACTAATACAGTAAATTGGTACTAGTAGAATGGGGCACTCCTGAAAAGATAGCCAAAAATGTGGAAGCAACTTTGGAACGGGGTAACAGTCAGAGGTTGGAACAGTTTGGAAGGCTGAGGAAAAGACAGGAAAATGTGGGAAAGTTCAGAACACCCTAGAGATTTGTTGAATGGCTCTGACCAAAATGCTAATAATGATATGGACAATGAAATCCAGGTTGAGGTGGTCTCAGATGGAGATGAGAAACTTCTTGGGAACTGGAGCAAAGGTGGCCCCTGTTATGTTTTAATAAAGAGACTGGAGTCATTTTGCCCCTGCCCTAGAGATTTGTGGAATTTTGAACTGGAGAGCGATGATTTAGGGTATCTGGCTGAAAAAACTTCTAAGCAGCAAAGAGGTGCTGCTTTGTGACTTGGGTGCTGTTAAAAGCATTCAGTTTTAAAAGGGAAACAGACCATAAAAGTTTGGAAAATTTGCAGCTTGACAATGCAATACAAAAGAAAATCTCATTTTCTGAGGAGAAATTCAAGCCAGTTGCAGAAATTTGCATAAGTAAAGAGGAGCTGAATGTTAATCACCAAGACAGTGGGTAAAATGTCTCCAGGGCATGTCAGAGACTTTTGCAGCAGCACCTCCCATCACAGGCCCTGAGGCTTAAGAGGAAAATATGGTTTCGTGGGCTGGGCCCAGGGACCCTCTGCTGTGTGCAGTCCAGGGACTTGGTGCCCTGTGTCCCAGCCACTCCAGCTGTGACTAAAAAGGCCAAGGTACAGCTTGGGCTGTGGCTTCAGAGGGTGGAAGCCCCAAGCCTTGGCAGCTTCCACGTGGTGTTGAGCCTGCAGGTGCACAGAAGGCAAGAATTGAGGTTTGGGAACCTCTGCTAGGTTTCCGAGGATGTATAGAAATGCCTGGATGCCCAGGTAGAAGTTTTCTGCAGGGGCGGGGCCCTCATGGAGAATGTCTGCTAGGGCAGTGCAGAAGCGAAATGTGGGGTCTAATCCCCCACAGAGAGTCCCTACTGGGCACCACCTAGTGGAGCTGTGAGAAGAGGGCCCGCATCTTCCAGACCCCAGAATGGTAGATCCTCTGCGAGCTTACACCATGCACCTGGAAAAGCCACAGATGCTCAATGCCAGCCCATGAAAGCAGCCAGGAGGGGGGCTATGCCCAGCAAAGCCACAGGGGCAGAGCTGCCCAAGACC
>NW_026664744.1:0-1777 GCF_009828535.3 Hylobates moloch | reverse complement strand
TGGTCAATTTTAGACTAAGTGTGATGATGTGCTGAGAAGAATGTATAATCTGTTGATTTAGGGTGGAGAGTTCTCTAGATGTCTTTTAGACATCTGCTTGGTCCAGAGCTGAGTTCAAGCGCTGAATATCCTTGTTAATTTTCTATCTCATTGATCTGTCTAATATCGACAGTGGAGTGTTAAAGTCTCCCACTATTATTGTGTGGGAGTCTAAGTCTCTTTGTAGGTCTCTAAGAACTTGCTTTTTGAATATAGGTGCTCCTGTATTGGGTGCATATATATTTAGGATAATTAGCTCTTCTCGATGCATCAATTCCTTTACCATGATGTAATGCCCTTCTTTGTCTCTTTTGATTTTTGTTGGTTTAAAGTCTGTTTTATCAGAGATTAGGATTGCAATTCTGGGTTTTTTTTTTTTTTTTTTTTTGGCTTTCCATTTGCGTGGTAAATATTCCTCCATTCCTTTATTTTGAACCTATGGGTGTCTTTTCATGTGAGATGGGTCTCCTGAATACAGCACACTGATGGGTCTTGACTCTTTATCCAATTTGCCAGTCTGTGTCTTTTAGTTGGGGCATTTAGCCCATTTACATATAAGCTTAATATTGTTATGTGTGAATTTGAATCTGTCATTATGATGATAGCTGGTTATTTTGCCCATTACTTGATGCAGTTTCTTCATAGTGTCGATGCTCTTTGCAATTTGGCATGGTTTTGCAGTGGCTGGCACCAGTTGTTCTTTTCCATGTTTAGTGCTTCCTTCAGGAGCTCTTGTAAGGCAGGCCTAGGGGACAAAATCAGCATTTGCTTGTCTGTAAAGGATTTTACTTTTCCTTCACTTATGAGGCTTAGTTTGCCTGGATATGAAATTCTGGGTTGAAAATTCTTTTCTTAAGAATATTGGCCCCCATTCTCTTCTGGCTTGTAGGGCTTCTGCTGAGAGATCCATCGTTAGTCTGATGGGCTTCCCTTTGTGGGTAACCCGCCCTTTCTCTCTGGCTGCCCTTAATATTTTTCCTTCATTTCAACCTTGGTGAATCTGACAATTATGAGTCTTGGGGCTGCTCTTCTGGAGGAGTATCTTTGTGGTGTTCTCTGTATTTCCTGAATTTGAATGTTGGCCTGTTTTGCTAGGTTGGGGAAATTCTCCTGGATAATATCCTGAAAAGTGTTTTCCAACTTGGTTCCATTCTCCCCATCACTTTCAGGTACACCAATCAAACAGATTTGGTCCTATATTTCTTGGAGGCTTTGTTCGTTCCTTTTTATTCTTTTTTCTCTAACCTTGTCATCTTGCTTTATTTCATTAAGTTGATCTTCAATCTGTGATATCCTTTCTTCCGCTTGATCAATTTGGCTATTGATACTTTTGTATGCTTCACGAAGTTCTCATGCTGTGTTTTTCAGCTCTATCAAGTCATTTGTTTTCTTCTCAAAACTGCTTATTCTAGTTAGCAATTTGTCTAACCTTTTTTTCAAGGTTTTTAGCTTCCCTATATTGGGTTAGAACATGCTCCTTCAGCTCAGAGGAGTTTGTTATTACCTACCTTCTGAAACCTACTTCTGTCAATTTGTCAATCTCATTGTTTGTTCAGTTTTGTTCCCTTGCTGGCAAGGAGTTGTGATCCTTTGGAGGAGAAGAAGTGTTGTGGATTTTGGAATTTTCAGCCTTTTTGTGCTGGTTTCTCCCCATCTTTGTGGATTTATCTACCTTTGGTCTTTGATGTTGATGACATTTGGATGTGGTCTCTGAGTGGATGTGGTATTCCTTTTTGTT
>NW_026664743.1:163-1777 GCF_009828535.3 Hylobates moloch | reverse complement strand
ACCTTTTTGTGGGTGAATAATATTTCACTGCATGGATATACCACATTTTGTTTATCCAACTATTGATGAATATTTGGATTGTTTCTACCTTTTGGCTATAACAAACAATGCTGCTAGTCATGTACAAGTTTTTGCGTGAACATACATTTTCATTTATCTTGGTATATATGAGTGGGACTGCTGGGTCGTGTGGTAATTGTAACTTTTTTTCTTCTTTTTTTTTTTTTTTTTTTCTGAGATGGAGTTTTGCTTCTGTCACCCAGGCTGGAGTGCAATGGCGCGATCTCGGCTCACTGCAACCTCTGCCTCCTGGGTTCAAGCAATTCTCCTGCCTCAGCCACCTGAGTATCTGGGATTACAGGCATGTGCCAACACACCTGGCTAATTTTTGTATTTTAAGTAGAGACAGGGTTTCGCAACGTTGGCCAGGCTGGTTTCAAACTCCTGACCTCAGGTGATCCGCCCACCTTGGCCTCCCAAAGTGCTGGGATTACAGGTGTGAGCCACCACACTTGGCCTACTTTTTTTGTTTGTTTTCTTTTTGAGACAAGGTCTCGCTTTGTTGCCCAGGCTGGAGTGCAGTGGTGTAATCTTGGCTAACTACAGCCTTAACCTCCTGGGATCAAGCAATACTCCCTCCTCAGCCTCTATGTTTGACTTTTTTTTTTTTTTTTTTTTTTGAGACAGGATCTTGCTCTGTCTCCCAGGCTGGAATGCAGTAGCACGATCTCGGCTCACTGCAACCTCCGCCTCCTGGGTTCAAAACGATTCTCCTGCCTCAGCCTCCAGAGTAGCTGGAATTACAGGCGCCCGCCACCATACCCAGACAATTTTTATATTTTTAGTAGAGATTTCACCATGTTGGCCAAGCTAGTCTCGACATCCGACCTCAGGTGATCGCCTGCCTCAGCCTCCAAAAATGCTGAGATTACAGGCATGTGCCACCGGGCCCAGCCTATGTTTGACTTTTTGAGGAACCACCATGCTTGTTTCCCACAGGGATTTCACCATTTTATGTTCCTACCAGTGGTGTATGAAGGCTCCAATTTCTCTGCATCCTCACCAACACTTATTATCTGTCTCTTTGGTTATAGTCCTCCTAAGAAAGTGGTATCTCAGGGGCCAGGCGCAGTGGCTTACGCCTGTAATTCCAGGACTTTGGGAGGCCAAGGTGGGCAGATCACTTTAGGTCAGGAGCTCGAGACCAGCCTTGCCAACATGGTGAAACCTCATCTCTACTAAAAATACACAAATTAGCTGGGTGTGGGGGCAGGCACCTGTAATCCCAGCTACGCGGGAGGCTGAGGCAGGAGAATTGCTTAAACCTGGGGGTGCGGAGGTTGCAGTGAGCCAAGATCGCGCCACTGCACTCCAGCCTGGGAGACAGGGCAAGACTCCGTCTTGGAAAAAAAAAAAGAAAAAAAAGAAAGTGGTATCTCATTAAGTGATCATTCTTTAAGAAAATTATTTATTCTGGCTGGGTGCGGTGGCTCACGCCTGTAATCCCAGCACTTTGGGAGGCCGAGGTGGGCAGATCACAAGGTCAGGAGATCAAGGCCATCCTGGCTAACACGATGAAACCCCGTCCCTACTAAAAATACAAAAAATTAGCCG
>NW_026664742.1:0-1777 GCF_009828535.3 Hylobates moloch | reverse complement strand
TGCTATCCTGAGATGTGGCACTGCTGAATCATATGGCAATACCATTTAGATTTTTTGAGGAACTACCATACTCTTTTCCACAGCAAACGTAGCGTTTGGCATTCCCTCCAATACTGCAAAAGGAATCGCCACATCCTTGCCTATGGATTTTATTCACAAGTCCTGTGGCTCTCTCTACATCCCGGCCACCATGTGTCATTTCCTGTTTATATATATGACATCAAAGGGGCAGGAAGTAATGAACTAAATTGGAAGGATAAACATGTAGAAAAATAGAGGTAAATACTGACAATATAAAATCACAAGAATAATAATTTTGGATGATCTATTATATACCTATTTATGTAACATTTATCTGTTCCTCCATGTGTAATTAAAATATATTAGAGAACAGAGAGAAAAGTAGGAATACACGAATTTAAAGTTTTAATTCTTCTTAGATTGTCTCACAACATCATTATATGAAAGAAAATTTATAGGTCAACATCTGTTAACTATAGATGTAACATTCTTAAAGTATTCAAATACATTGAATTACAGCATGAGTAACATATTACAATCCATTCAAGTTTATTTTATTCCAGGAACGCAAAAATACAAATTTCAGTTGCAATTTAAAAAAAAAGAAATCGATACATATGACTGATGTATATACACATTTAATGTATTTTTAAATATACATTTTTTAAAAATAGAAATTTTTCCAGGACAAATACTTAAAATATCACTGAAAATAGTGTTATTAGCTAATACCTTCCTAATAACTGTGGTATTACATAAGAAACCAAAATTAAAATTTCAGATAAACTTAGAAACTTAAAATTTTAAAAATAGTGTTCTGTTCTCATTATGTTCATATTTAGTCATATCATTTCTTGTTTTCATTCTTCTTCAGTGTTGCTCTACTAAAATATAACATATAATTCTAACTTTTAATTTCTGTTCTTATTATTTAAAATTGTATACATTTTCTCATAGTCTTAGTTTAGTTATGCTACTTTTCTGTACTCTTTGAATTTTCACATTTGTGTTCACTCTCTTTTGAGTTCCCATATTATCAAATAAGCTTTTTTCCCTCTTTCTGATTTGAAGATTCATCTTCTCATAATTATTTTGTCCACTCAGTTTCTTTTCATTCTCAGTTAAGTGCCTCTCATCTGGCTTCTTTTCATTTACAAGGTTTCCTTTCATCTTAAGCCAGTCTTTTATTTATATTTTGATTCTGTTTTGTGGAAGACATGCTTCCCTGAATTTTAGGCCAAAAGGTTTGTTCAAGTTTTGACCTGATGCATTGGATTAAATTATCTAATGTATACACTCTGAATTTAAGTCTAGAGGCGACTGTCTACTCTTGATTTTGTATAGTATTATTTTTCTTAACATCCAAGTCCATCTTCATCTATTTCTATATGATCAATAAAAATATATTTGTCTAGAACTTTGCTTTGGCGGAGTTACTTCTTTCTAAGTAGTAGAGGTAGCAGTTGAGACACGAGCTGGCTTCTGGGTCAGTTTAGAGGGCTGGGCGACATTCCTCCTTTTGGTCTGTATGACTGAATGAATGCAGTTCTTGCTGTCTCGCTCCTCTCCTTAACACATTGAGCCATTGCAGCAGATAAGAAGGAATGATCTTGATCTGCCATTGAGGTGGAACGCATATTCTTTCCAACCACACACATAGGTTGTACTCACACTCGGCCAGAAGGTATCCCGTCAATGATATGGAGATGTATCTATCCAGATAGATATCTACTTTGGTTTATGCTCTCTGGTTTCC
>NW_026664741.1:0-1777 GCF_009828535.3 Hylobates moloch | reverse complement strand
AAAATATGCTAGTATAATTCTATAATTGGTTTTAAATGCTTATGGATGGATAGTAGCAGCCTGTATAAAAAATAATCTAAAGTGGTTTTGATCTATATTTTAATGCACTAGATCTCCCTCTTTAAAAATGTTTGTAAAATGAAATAATAGAAAAATTGATAAGCTTTTTTAGCGTAACAAAACTTTAAAAATACTTTGATCAATTTAAGAAGGTGGGACGTGATACACGCACTTTTCTACATGTTTATATCCACCATTGTAGTGGATATAAACTAGTGGATATAAAGACTAAGAAAAATATTTAACATGTTCATGTCTATTACTCTGTAATTCCACTAGTAAGGAATAAAAAACAATAAAATATACCTTCACATTCAGGTAAAAAGTTATTCATCATAGAATTGATCTTACGAGGGAAAAAAATCAGAATCTTTTTAAACATAGCCCCAAAGGATGCTTGGTTGCAGAAATCATAGCTTATCCTGATGACAGAATATATGTAACAACAGAATTGCAGGACAATATTTAATGATTTACGGAGATGACCCCGGATAATTGTAATAGTGAAATACCCTCCAATGAAACAATGCATATTGTGTTATAAATATAAAGGTAGGTAGATACCTATTATTGAAAATTTATTTTGTCAAGTAGCAGTATTAGGAGGGGTATTAGGATTTCAACTTTCTTTTCTTACATTAGCAATTTTTAAAAAATATTTTCTATTATAATTTTGTACAATTTGTATAAAAATAAATGTATAACATAAATAAAAACAAAAAAGCTCCTGTGTCCCTGAGAAAATACTGGTGAATTGCAGACACAAATGTAATAGCAAGTGCAGAAAATTGTCCAGGTATCTGGGTCCTGTAACAACACTGATGCACCTTATGAAGATGAACTTGTACTATATTTACAGATGGCCATTGAATAACACATTCTTCCTCCCCTCCAAAAAAACATTCAAACTGCCCATATACTTTGACACATGAATTCTACTTTTAGCAATGACTCATCAGGAAATAATCTTGAAAGTCAGCATGTTTTGTGCACTAGGAACTTCATGGCAGCTTTAGATTACATAAAGGAAAAACAGAAACAACCTAGATGTTCAACAACGAGGAAAGAGTTATGCATAAGACACACGAACACACAGAGATATAGACATAGATACATATGTACACACATATATCTAACATTCTACCTAGTCATGAGTTCAATAGAATATTAAGAACCAGAGAAAATATTTTAAAATTATCTTTAATGACATGAAATGAAGTTCAAGAATATGCGTGTGTATAAATATACACACACATTTATGTGTGAAAAGCAGATATAAAAACAGTCTGTACATCATAATATACATATATGATATATGCACAAGAAAAAAACTAAACCTACGACAAAAATGTTTCAGGTAGTTCTTGAAAATATCAGAGAGGTGTGCATGAAAATGTTCCTGGAATGTGTGTGTAATCATCAGAAATGATTACTGGTGACTTTAATTTTCTTCTGTTAACTTGTCTGCTTTGTGATTTTTTTTTTCTTGCAATGACGCTGAATTATTTGTCTGACAACAGGGAAAAGGACAGGAAGTTGGCACAGGGGAAGGGGGTCATAAGCAGTGTTTGATTCCAGCAAAACCACCGAGGACAGAGAAATACCCTTTGTAGCCTGCCAAGCTGGCCAAGACACACACACACACACACACACGCACACACGCACGCACGCACACACACGATCAATTACAGTGACCAGGAGACTATGCAGGGGAAAC